>NC_052312.1:50914556-51122056 GCF_016432855.1 Salvelinus namaycush | reverse complement strand
GAATCACTGCCCTGGGATATTTAGTTTTTTAGACCAGAGGAAAGAGTGCCTCTCTTCCAGCAGCATCTGGTCTCCCTCATCCATGGTCTGACCAGGACCAACCCTGCATAGCTGCAAGCCAACAGTGGGATGCAGGATAGTATGCTGCTGGCATAGAATTTAAATAGATTCCATAGAATTTAAATAGATTCCATAGACCTGAAATAGATTCCATAGACCTGAAATAGATTCCATAGACCTGAAATAGATTCCATAGAACTGAAATAGATTCCATAGAACTGAAATAGATTCCATAGAACTTGAAATAGATTCCATAGAACTTGAAATAGATTCCATAGAACTTGAAATAGATTCCATAGAACTTGAAATAGATTCCATAGAACTTGAAATAGATTCCATAGAACTTGAAATAGATTCTATAGAACTGAAATAGATTCCATAGAACTGAAATAGATTCCATAGAACTGAAATAGATTCCATAGAACTGAAATAGATTCCATAGAAATAGATTCCATAGAATTGAAATAGATTCCATAGAACTGAAATAGATTCCATAGAACTGAAATAGATTCCATAGAACTGAAATAGATTCCATAGAATTGAAATAGATTCCATAGACCTGAAATAGATTCCATAGACCTGAAATAGATTCCATAGACCTGAAATAGATTCCATAGAACTGAAATAGATTCCATAGACCTGAAATAGATTCCATAGACCTGAAATAGATTCCATAGACCTGAAATAGATTCCATAGACCTGAAATAGATTCCATAGACCTGAAATAGATTCCATAGACCTGAAATAGATTCCATAGAATTGAAATAGATTCCATAGAACTGAAATAGATTCCATAGAATTTAAATAGATTCCATAGACCTGAAATAGATTCCATAGACCTGAAATATAGACCTGAAATAGATTCCATAGAACTGAAATAGATTCCATAGAACTGAAATAGATTCCATAGAACTTGAAATAGATTCCATAGAACTTGAAATAGATTCTATAGAACTGAAATAGATTCCATAGAACTGAAATAGATTCCATAGAACTGAAATAGATTCCATAGAACTGAAATAGATTCCATAGAACTGAAATAGATTCCATAGAAATAGATTCCATAGAATTGAAATAGATTCCATAGAACTGAAATAGATTCTATAGAACTGAAATAGATTCCATAGAAATAGATTCCATAGAATTGCTCCCGTCAAACACAGCTTTGCATATATATGATGTACTGAAGAAGCATGGAACTGACCCATTTCCCTGAAAATCAGGTTTATAACAGTGTCAGTTAAATCAGAAGCATTTCCTCTCCTCTGCCAACGGTTTGTTTTGTTAGGAGAGTTATTTCTGCTCCCCAGACGTGATTATTTATCCCTTTCCTGTGATGATTCAGACAGAGAGTGGGAGAGAAACTCTGTTTCTGTATCTCTCTCCTCCCCCTCTCTCCTAATCTGGTGATGGATGGTCCCCCACTGGCACCCTGTGTTGACTAATCACTGCAGAAGCCTGCAGCGCAGCACAGGGAGAGGATTAAGAGGCCCTGATGAGATCAATACAGACAGACGTCAGTCCTTCTCTCAGATAGAGAGAACCAACCTGAACCTGAACCAACCTCTGTGTGTGTGTGTGTGTGTGTGTGTGTGTGTGTGTGTGTGTGTGTGTGTGTGTGTGTGTGTGTGTGTGTGTGTGTGAGAGAGAGAGAGAGAGAGAGAGAGAGAGAGAGAGAGCGAGAGAGCGAGAGAGCGAGAGCGAGAGCGAGAGCGAGAGCGAGAGCGAGAGACTATTGTATCCCACATGTGTCTCATATTGGAAGAGCCCTTGTAGAAGTAAATGAGATGTATAGGACAGCACATAGATGTATAAGATAGCTGAATATTAAGAATAGACTACAGGAAGACAGGGAGACACATAGGCGCCTAAGACAATTGGACACACTAAGGATAGGGGAGAACAGAACAAAGACTAGATTGACACAGTAATGAAAGGGATAGACACATGGTCTGCTGACCTGACACACTAATGATAAAAAGACCCCTAGTCAGCTTCTTCTAAAAATAAGGCTTATAGGATAGAATCTGCTGATTCCAATAAAGGCAGAACAAAGACTATATTGATAACATTAATGACAGGAAGAGACACAGAATCTGCTGACACACTAAGATAGAGGGTCCGGTCACCATTATAAACTAATTGAAAGCAGATATGGGCGTTATTGGGCGTGAACAAGTAGGAAGCTTGAACTAAAAGATAATAGTGGTGAAGGACTTAAGAAAAGAAACTTCATTTGCATAAGGGATGGACATAATACTATGTGTGTATAAATATGGGAGCGATTGCTCTGGGAAGATGTGTGTTCCGCGGGACATTCCAGATTGCTATACAATTGTATTAAAAGCATGTTTGATTTCACAAGTTCTTGTAAAGCGTTATATTTGAACCGATTTTCCACGACACCCTCTATTCAAGTCCTTACACCATTTAACTGGACTGTGGAAGTTGAGCGCTGCCTCATCACGGGATGCCCCGCCAGACCTGCGCGTCCTGACACAGATTATTGCGGCACGGTCTGCATTTTCGGTCAGACAGACTACTTTGGGATGAAAATAGTTTAGTTGTCCCGCATATTATTTGGAAAGGTCATCTTTCTGCTTAGTATGCGTTAGCGGACATATGGTATTAAAATCACATTTTTGGCGCATTATTCACACGCTCAGAATTCGCTTGTTTCTACTTCAGTAGTCTTCCTCTCCTCTCCTAGTTGGACCGGTGGTCTCATTGAAATAGAGTAGTCTGCATACACGGCCGGAGAATCACGTGGCAGTTAACTTGAATATTAAATTAACTTAAATATGATTAGACTGTAGTTTACTACTGTGTCTGTAAATAAATATTGATAATGGAAAGATGTGGAGGGCGCACAACCAACGTGAGTCAAAGTGAAATCCCAAATATATATATATCATAATTGAAAAGGAAAAGGCCCAACGTGCACGTAGGTTAGACTACCATGGTGAGCTAGCTTTGTGCCTTTTCATTTTCAATAAGAATTGATTACCCATTTATTTCTCTCTGCCTGAAAATCGTCCTCCTAAAAAGTTAGGCTATATCCTATATGCAAAACGTCATTATTCTAGCTGATTAAAGTTCACTAGTCATATCTGCGAGATCAGGTGTGAGTTTAGTCTCAATTAAATAGAGCTGACTATAGAGTGGACTATAGACCCCTTTCTGTGTTTGCAAACATCGTCGAACGAGGGCGATGCGCGCCAGTTGGTGGCAGAACACCGGAAGTTGTTATAGAACGCCAGCACAAAAAAAACGCCTCTATTTACATGTTGCTTATGAGTGCTTTTCACACTACTTTTGGATTAGAAATGGATTTTAAGGCTTGTATGAATGTCCTGCTTAATATAATGTGTGTGTCATTATCACAAATCAACTGCATTATACTTAAAAAAAAAAAAAAAAAAAAAACTTCAACCAGTAAAATGGCTCTTTGGATAGCTTTTGCTACAGACTACAGTATGTCAATGAGCGTTAACATTCTAGCTAACACCTGCTGCATCCAGAAGCACGGGGCAGTTATATTTCCAAGGGAATGTACTTCCTATATATAATTAGGCTATAGTTTACTACAATGCAGGGAGTGGGAGGAAGAAACCAGTCCTGCTCAGACCTCCATTTGGAAAGTCATTATAACTGATGGTGAGCTGTTTTGGTGCTGCTATGTGATGTGATTGTTCTTGTACATCTGGACTTGTACAATATGTCACCCTTTAGTACAGTGCAGTTGAAGAAATCAAACAGCCACCACAGAAACATTCACTCCTTCACTGAATACAACACAGTGGCATTACTGGGATGGTAACTCTGCTGTAACTCTGTGTTTTAGGCTGGTCACCAGCACTCACTGTGTTTTAGGCTGGTCACCAGCACTCACTGTGTTTTAGGCTGGTCACCAGCACTCACTGCATTTATTGTGTTTTGGAAACTGGTGACCAGCCTTCGCTGTGTTTTGGACCACATGGTGACCAGCTGTTTTGGACACTGGTCACCAGACTCCACTGTGTTTTTGCTGGTTACCAGCCTTCGCTTTGGCCAATGGTGACCAGCATACCAACATGTGTTTTGGACACTGGTGACCAGCATACCAACATGTGTTTTGGACACTGGTGACCAGCATACCGAAATGTGTTTTGGACACTGGTGACCAGCATACCGACATGTGTTTTGGACACTGGTGACCAGCATACCAACATGTGTTTTGGACGCTGGTGACCAGCATACCAACATGTGTTTTGGACACTGGTGACCAGCATACCGACATGTGTTTTGGACACTGGTGACCAGCATACCAACATGTGTTTTGGACACTGGTGACCAGCATACCAACATGTGTTTTGGACACTGGTGACCAGCATACCAACATGTGTTTTGGACACTGGTGACCAGCATGGTGATTAGTATGGTAAAAAAAGACTATGTATCAAGACTCAGGATGACCCAGATGCAGACACATGAGGCGGATAGCACAGTTCTCAGATCATGTATTATAAACACGGGGCAGGTAAAGGGCAGGTCGAGGAGGAAAGGCAGAGGTTCATGATCAGGTCAGAGGCAGGTACAGGACGGCAGGCAGAATGGTCAGAACCAGGAAAAACTAGGAAACAGAACTTGAGAAACAGGAAGACGGGAAAGCACGCTGGTAAGACCTGACAAGACGAACTGGCCACGGACAACCAGAGAACACAGGTATAAATACACAGGGGATAATGGTGCAGATTATGCTTGTCTCCTTCCCTCCAGGTGTCACCAAAGACAGGTGAAACAGATCAAGGTGTGACAGTAATAAGCTATATTATATTGTATGCAAAAAAAAAAAAAAAAATGGTACATTTTACTATTTTATACTAATACAATTTCTCATTGAAAGAGAATTTGTTATAAAGTACTACAAAAAAGCTAAAGATGTTTGCTAGCTTGAACAGCAACCCCAAAATGACACAATATATACGTCTGCTCTCAGAGCAGCATTAAAACCAGTTGATACAAACTGGTCAACAACTTTTGCTGGCTAGTTTTTGAACCTAAGGCTTATTAAGCTGTTGGCTAGCTAACATGATAAATTAGAAAAACGAATTGCTAGCCAAATAAGGTTAGCTTAGCTAGCTAACACCCCCAGACCATAACTTACTCAGTAGTGTAAGAAATTGTAATAGATACTGGAAACTTGTAATAACAACTTCTCAACATAAGCTATCTTTTATACAAAATGCACACACCCCCTCTTTCCCTTGGACACATGCTGGTCTCATTAGACACCAACCACAGACACACACAACTCCCCTCCCCCATGAACAGGCCCCTGCTAAAACAACCCCACACACACAACCCCACACACACTATATTCAAGGTTGGAACTCAAGACAAAGAACTATGTTAAGAACCAATGGAACGTCGACACCAGGCCTGAACAGGACTACCCACGACCCAGATCGACCAATCAGAAGGCCAGACCACCAGATCAACCTACTTCATTCAATGCATATATAAAGCTGTACAATATGTTTAGCGGCCTCTTCTCCGACGATTCCATATGAATCAGACAGAACGGGGCCGTGCTGCACGATTTGCCAGATATCTTTACACTTTTGAATAAACTGCCTTATTATACAATTATACACCTCGTCCTATGTCTCAACTTGATCTCCTGTCTCTAGTAACTGTTTTATCAACAAACTTGGTATGCAGAGGATGGTTTGTTAAAATCTTGGAATTCGGTCCATAGAAAGTGATGAGAGAGGAGACGGGTCGGAGAAAGATTCGAGAAGGAGGGGTGACTTGTAATCAGGAGCATTTCGCTGATTCAGCCCGCCTCAGGATACTGATCAAAGAGCTCGACAAATAAAAAGGTAAGCAGTACCTGTTTAATCGAAATCTGCATATTATATTATAGTCAATACCCAAATTAAGATCAGTGTTTCTGAAGGCGAGTATGGATTATTGTTAAAAATTATGTGAAAACTGTCAATAACCGAAGGCATTGTGTAAAGATATCTGAGTAATAATAGGTCAAGACTTGTTCACATAGTCTGGCACTAGTCGATTTGATTGACTAGATGTACAGTGAGGAATAAGCTTTATAAGGATTCAGATAGTCGGGCCATAGTTGATAGTTGATCAGCTAGGGGTTACCGTGAGGAATCCATAATTAAAAGAAAGGATTCACATAGTCGCGCCATAGTTGATAGTTGATCGGCTAGGGGTTACCGTGAGGAATCCATAATAAAAAATAAATAAAAATAAGATTCATATAGCCGGACAATAGTTGATCAGCTAGGTGTTACCGTGAGGAATCTAATAATGTGAGTGATTGAACGTTCCACGAGACTGATTGCTACTAATTACTGATATGCGAAATTGAGACTGTGTTGAAAGTGACCGCCGAGTCAAAAAGCTTAGGTCGTTGTCCAGCCGCCGCGCTGAAAGTTGACCTGATTTTTCCCTCTCGTGCTGTTGGTAATTCCTTAAGGGTTAGAATTAAATTGACAATTATTTTAGAAGCGCTAGAATATACTGGTATATTGTCCCAAAAGGATATTTCTGAAATGTTTTGCCAAAATATTTAATTAATCGAAAAAGTTAAAATTAATGATAACTTTTGAATAAAAGTTCCTAAAATTGTCATTCCAATTATTATAGAAGCGCTTGAATTCACTAATATATTGTTCCAAAAGGAAATTTCTGAAATGTTTTGGCAAAGTATTTAATTAATCGAAAAAGTTAAAATTAAAAATAACTTTTGGGAAATAGTTCCTAAAGATATTATTTCAATTATTTTGGGAGCGCTTGAATATACTAATATATTGTTCCAAAAGGATATAGCTGAAATATTGTTGGAAAACGGAAAAACAATTTACTGAAGATACGGAAATGACATCGCTGGTTTCGACCAAGTGACGGGCTAAGTGCACCAAAATACTATAGACCCAGACATAGCTTAACGACAAAATGGCCACGACCACCGTCCCCAAACACAAATTCAATGAATACTTAGATCAGAGAATAAAGGACAGAGCAGGGGGAAAAATACAATATAAAACCATAAGGAAAATATGGGAGGATGTGAGGCTGAAATGGACACAGGCAGGTTACCTTAGTGGAGCTGCCCCATCAAAAGGGCAACTCCTCACTATGGAGAAAGAATTAGAGGAAGCAGTGAAGGAAGGGATGGAAAGTGAAGTTGAAAAGAATAAGAGTCACTTATTTAAGAAGGAAGGAACAAAGCATAGGGAAAGAGCAGAGGCTGAGCTGAAAATAGGAACGTGGGCAATTGAAGAAATCCGAAGGGCACTCCCATACTGAAAACCTGACATGATGGGGGTGGTCACTGGAGCCCCAACTGACACCAAAGAGGGCATGTCCAACAATAATGACGCCCCACCTACCACCACAGTCGCCCCATCGGCCCCAACCCAATTATACCCGGAACTGCCACAGGGAGAGAAAATAACACCACCTCCCTATTCTCAAAATCCATTCACCCACCTCCCTCAAAATCCTCTTTTGACCCCTGCTGTGATACAGGCACCGGTGTTTGTGGTGAATGAAGGACACCTAAAAGGTAACATGACTTTGGGGATCCAAGAAGGGCAACTCATGTGTGAAGAGAGAACTGATCATCGAGAAAGGGAGGAAAGGGATAGATCTCACACACAAGGACGTGGTGAGGGTTCGAAACCAGCCTCACTACAGGGACATGGTGGCTCTCTATTTACCTATCCACAAGGACGGGGTGGTGGGTCTCAACCAGGCCCTTTGATGAGAGAAGACAGAGAGCTGATTCAGTTTTCTTCCACTCCAAACCCAGACTGGTTTAGAAGCAGAACACGGGGGGATAGTCAAACAGTCACTGAAGGGTCATGGTCGCCACCAGGACAATGTTCCTCTGGGGCCTCATTAAGAGGAAACCACAGCAAGGACGATGAAGGTGAGAACAGATCAGGACAAGATGAAGAGGAGGTGGAGCGAGACCTCAGGGACTCAGTGGCACTGGCCAAATCTATGTTAGAAGATGCTGAACGTGGAGGGGGCTCGTACCATATAAAAGGGGTAATGATGGGGAAGGTGACGGATTTGGTCGAACCTATTAGACAGTCCGTACGTCTCAGGGAACAGAACAGCAGGGGTGTCTCGTCCAGGGCAGACTGGGATCCCCAACATGGAGGACGGGGAGGGTCGGAGATGCAGATGCCGTTGAGGCCCACTCCGGACGGAGGGCATGAAGAATACCAACCCTGGAAAATGACAGACCTTACCACTTTGATGGAACAATTACCCAGCCTGCATGGGGGTGCCTCTGCATGGCTCCTTCAACTGCAAACACTGACTTCAGGTCTACGGCTCTGTCTAGGTGACATGAGGGCCCTTCTGGCTAGAGCAACAGACCATACCACCATGAGTGCTCTGATAAGAGATGCAGATCTTGCCACAGCCCCGGCTGCACTGGCCCAGGGAGACTTCCGAGCACAATTGTGGGCAGTGTTGAGAAGGGCATATCCCACAGAACGAAACCATGCAACCCTTTCATCATTCACCATCAATCCAGGGGAACAACCGGCAGCCTACCTCGACAGAGCAAAAACCACATGGAGAACTGTCCACGAAGAACCATATGACCACACTGCCACCACGGTCAGCATGTGGAAGGAGATGGTGGTGAGCGGAGCTCCAAACGAGGTCCGTACCAAACTCAGAGGCACTGTGGGGTTAATGGCACTTCCCCAGGCTCAGTTCAACTCCCATGTGCATCACCACATAACCCAATACAACAAGGATAAGGGAGGGGCTGAAACACAAGTCCAGTCCCTACAGGTACAACTTTTGAAACTACAACTGAAAGAGGCCCAGAAAGGAGATAAACCGAAGAAACAAATGGTGGCTGAAGATCAACCAGACATCTCACATATCATTGAAAAAACGGTTTCACAAATGATACAGCAACAACAACCACCCATGGCACCACAGGGACCTCCCATGCCAGCACCCGGGATGGAACAACCTGTCCCGATGGCAGCACAACCGTACTATCAACCGCCACAACAACCATATCAGCCACCATGGGGACAATCACCAAGATACTCTTCACCATGGGGGGGCTGTTACAATTGTAAACAAATGGGACATATGGCTCGCCAGTGTCCATACCCAGTAACATCGATCCAACAACATTGGATGGCAAACAGGGCACGAGGATACGCCCCTAGACCGAGAGGGGGAGTAAGGCCAATGATGTACCAACCACGTGCAGCCCAGCAACCTGCATACAATCACCCTAACACAGACCTAAACCAACAGCCGCCTCCTCCTTTCCAGGACATGTCAGATGAATATGCCCCATGGCCCTGAAGCTGCCCACCACCACAGAACGAGAATGGGGGTCAACATTTTCCACTCCACACCGAACCAACTATCATGTGTGAGGTGGAGGGAGTGACCCACCAATTTTTGGTAGATACAGGATGTACGTATTCTGCCATAAGATCTCGTCAACCACTCTCTTCGGAAACAATACAGGTGGTGGGGGTATCAGGAACACCCGAAGCACAAAACAAGACCATTCCATTGCTTTTCTCATGGGGCCCTTCCAATTTGAAGCATCAGTTCCTATACTGTCCCAATTGTCCAATCAACCTCCTAGGAAGGGATCTACTGTGCAAACTAAAATGTTCAATTTACCTCACTGAGAAGGGCGTGGAGGTCTCCATTGATCCTATTCCCTCAACACCAAATCATCCCGTCAAAATACTAATGCTACCCATCATTCCAACCCCTGTGTTGTCAGCAACGCAAGAAATCTATTGGCTGAAATGCATTGAAACAGGTCCAGGGACCCCGGAGGTCCAGTTTAAGTTCAATCAACTGAAATCACAGATCTATGCATTACACCCATACAAGACCCCACAAGCTGAAATCCACTGTACACTGAATGTGACAGACAATGACGTGAACACATACACCGATGACTGGGATGAGAACATGATGCACCTAACGCCATCCATCAGGTGTTGCACCATTGTGTGTGGACAAGAGGGGGTGGCAGCACCAGTCATCCTACCACCTCATCTGAAATCCTGGTACCTACTAGGGGAGGAGTCAGCTCCCCATGTTACACTGGCAGTGGGAAACGGTTTTGAAGCAAGGAGCCTGGGCCCTATGATCAGACGAGCATCCAAACTCCAGTGGGAACCCACCCAAACACCGGGAATACACAAGGCCACCACTGAAAACATGTGGAGGTTCATGACTGTTGACACTGAAGAACACTGTCTTCCAGAACGACTGACCCTGCCAAGACACCATGGTAAGCCATACACCGACCACCCATCTACCAAAGCATTGATCTCCACCATAGATGAAAGGATATGGACTCACACCCCTTTTGATGTGGGCCAACTACAGGTGGCACCGGTCACCATCACCCTACTGAACCCAGATCAAATACCTGTTTACCGAACTCAATACCGTTTGAAACCCGAACAGACCATGGGGATCCAACCGACCATTAATGGGTTACTGAGAGTACAGGTTATCTATCGAACTGTATCTCCATGGAACACGCCGATCCTACCAGTGCTGAAAGCTGGAGGAGAAACATACCGGATGGTTCAAGACTTCCGAGCAGTAAATGACGTTACTGCACCTATAGACCTACCTGTCCCTGACCCTCACATCACTCTGAGCAATCTGTCTCCAAAACACCAATACTTCACGGTGGTGGATCTGGCTAATGCTTTCTTCAGCATCCCACTTGATGAAGCCTCACAGCCACTCTTTGCTTTCACGTACGAACATCAACAGTACACTTATTCGGTTCTCCCCCAGGGTTACAGGTGTTCTCCCGGAATCTTCAATCACATCCTTAAAACACACCTGGCAGAGTTGAAAATCCCAGAAGGTGTGATACTGATCCAATATGTAGATGACCTTTTGCTGGGGGCTCCCACTTCTGATCTCTGCCTACAGATGACAAAAACATTACTGGACTTCCTGGCCGTCAAAGGATACAAAGTCAAAATGAGCAAAGTCCAGTCCTGTCGCAGAACTGTCCTTTTCCTTGGCAGAGAAATCTCGGGAGAAGGAGCAGGACTCTCCAAAACCCACAGAGACTCTATACTTCATCATCCACGCCCCATCACGGTGTCGGGAATGTTGTCTTTCCTTGGCTTGACAGGGTACAGCCGAACACACATCCCAGACTACACTGCCAGAACTGAGCCACTGAGAGAAATAGTGCGAGAGGCGGGACCAAGGAACCTACACTCGTCATTGACATGGACCACTGAAGCATCAAAGGCTTTTGCACTCTTGAAAACAGATCTCTCAGTGGCAGCAGCATTGACATCACCTGACTACAAAAACAAATTCCATCTGGATGTTTCTGAAAAGGAAGGATTCACATCATCCATCCTTTTTCAGAAACAAGAGGGGGAGAGAAGAGTGTTGATGTATCACTCCTCCAAATTGGACCACATCGAAGTAGGACAAACCACATGTTCCAGGTATGTAGCTGCAGTGGCAAAAGCTATTGAAAAAACAGCCCACTTGGTAATGTGCCATCCATTGGAAATCCACACCCACCATGGGGTTGCAGCATATCTGATGAGCAAAGAATTCACGTTCAGCGCTGAAAGAAAAACGAAAATCCAGAATAAATGCACACAATCACACATCACATTTGTCAACACTGACAAAAACATGGCAGACGCACTCAATGCTGAAGAAGGTCTACCCCACTCCTGTGCAGAAAGAGCTGCACAAGAACTGAAATTGAGACCTGACCTGGGGAACGAACCACTCACCAACCCGGACCTATGGTTATACACAGATGGATGCTGCTATAGAGGAGAGGAAGGGAACATAGCAGCATACGCAGTGGTGCAGCAGCTCCCGGATAGATCACATGTGACTTTGGAATCTGCCATCATCCCACAACCTGCATCAGCCCAATTAGCTGAAATCATAGGTTTGACACAAGCTCTGGAAAGAGCTGAAGGAAAGACTGTAAACATCTACACCGACTCAGCGTATGCTCATGGAGCAGTCCATACTGATGGACCACAATGGGTTAGACGCAACTTCACCACCACAGGAAACCTGCCAATCAAACACAAGACACAGATGGAAAAACTGATTAAATCAGTCTCGGATTGGGGATTGGGGTCCTATTAATATGGTCACCACTCCTACCACCCCTGATGATACCATTCTTACTGCCACCGGAATCTCAGGGTTCTCTAACAATTGGCTCCTATTGACCGAACAAGCAGCTAACATGACCCTGCAAAGCTGCGTCGTTTGCATGGGAGCTAGGCCATTGCTCCGCATAGTCCCAGCCGCTATTAGCGGAGACTGTCTAATGCCCCTTATGGACGAAGACAACCCACCTGAGAAGTGTTCACAGTGGGACGCTGTTTATCCGGTAGTCACCACGGTGGTCAAGAAACCGATATTCTCCTCCAGTGTGGCTAGAGCTAACTTCACATGCATAACCATGACAGGTGGAGGGACATTGTTGGGTAAGCTCCCTGTTAGTTGGTGCTTGTACACTCACATGCTCACGGCAATCTTTAAACCAGTGTCTAGAGCTGATGTGTGGTGGTGGTGTGGGGGAACTAGTCTGTTGGACAGACTTCCCCACAATGCCACTGGTACCTGTGCACTTGTAACTCTTCTGTTGCCCATCTCTGTTTACCCCATAGGCGTCCAAGATCTCCTCACCCGTATACAAGCCCTGGGTCCTGAATATTGGCCTATCAGGACCAAGCGCACGGTGGGCCCTTCTGCTGGGGACCCAACTTACATTGATGCAATTGGCGTCCCCAGGGGGGTACCAGATGAGTATAAATTGGTTGACCAAGTAGCCGCGGGTTTTGAATCATCATTTTGCTGGTGGTGTACAGTTAATAAAAATGTGGACAGAATTAACTACATTCATTTTAATGTCCAGAAACTGGGCAATTGGACTCAACAAGGCTTCGAGGCAGTCCATGGACAATTGGCAGCCACATCCCTGATGGCATTTCAAAATAGAATCGCGGTTGATATGTTATTGGCTGAACGGGGGGGGGTCTGTGCAATGTTTGGTGAGCAGTGTTGTACTTTCATTCCCAATAACACAGCTACGGATGGGAGTCTGACTGTAGCATTGGAGGGACTTCGTACCCTTAATGGTAAGATGAAACAGCATTCTGGAATGGACACTTCTATGTGGGACTCATGGATGGATGCTTTTGGTAAATATAAGACGCTGGTTTCCTCTATCCTAGTATCTATTTCCGTTTTTGCGGGCATTCTTGTACTTTGTGGATGCTGTTGCATTCCATGTGCGCGCACGCTTGCTAGCCGTGTTATCACTGCCGCCATAGACCCTAATCAGGAAAGGGCCCAAATGTTCCCATTGCTTGATGATGGGGAAGCTGGACCTGTCTATCTATTTGAGGACTAAGAAACTTTTATGTCACGTCTCTTGTGAGACGTGAAGAGGGGGAATTAAAAATTTGTCTTCTGACAAATTTTATCCCATAGCTTTGTCTTTTTTTACTTTTATGTCACGTCTCTTGTGAGACGTGAAGAGGGGGAATCAAAAATGTGTCTTCTGACAAATTTTAACTAGTTTATTCACGTCTATAAGACGTGAAGAGGGGGATTTGTAAGAAATTGTAATAGATACTGGAAACTTGTAATAACAACTTCTCAACATAAGCTATCTTTTATACAAAATGCACACACCCCCTCTTTCCCTTGGACACATGCTGGTCTCATTAGACACCAACCACAGACACACACAACTCCCCTCCCCCATGAACAGGCCCCTGCTAAAACAACCCCACACACACAACCCCACACACACTATATTCAAGGTTGGAACTCAAGACAAAGAACTATGTTAAGAACCAATGGAACGTCGACACCAGGCCTGAACAGGACTACCCACGACCCAGATCGACCAATCAGAAGGCCAGACTACCAGATCAACCTACTTCATTCAATGCATATATAAAGCTGTACAATATGTTTAGCGGCCTCTTCTCCGACGATTCCATATGAATCAGACAGAACGGGGCCGTGCTGCACGATTTGCCAGATATCTTTACACTTTTGAATAAACTGCCTTATTATACAATTATACACCTCGTCCTATGTCTCAACTTGATCTCCTGTCTCTAGTAACTGTTTTATCAACAGTAGCCTCCTCCTGTACACTCCGCATGCAAAGGCTCCCCAATAACTTTACCCATTCTCACAGCATGACTGCGCAGTTTACCTCACAATAATTAAGGCTTGTTTTTTTGTGTACCACAGCAAAGTTTTTGACCTGCCTTGTCTGTCTGGGCCAAGCTTTCCCAATGCTGTTGGTCATTAATGTCTGTGACGTGGCCTCGTTTGGCTCATGCACTTCTAAAAAGCAGCCACTAGATGGCGTCCTAAACCATCTGATGTCCCTAAAACATCTCTGTGAAAAAGTGCCACTTAACGTGATACCATAGAGCAGCCTTTCTTTAAAGCATGGGTCGCGACGTGTGAGAGTAATTTTATATATTTTTTATTAATTACTGGAATTGATTTGGTCAAGTGGAACTGAACTTTCTGCTCAGTTTGGCAGCTGCGCGAGATTCGGCAGTTTCCTTCACTCCGCGACCCACCGGCTGCAGTACTGTCGTTCAGCAGCAGATTGAGCGCTGTCAGTCATTTGCCGCGTTGAAAACAACTGGGAACTCGGAAAAATACGAGGTCAGTAAACAATACATTTGAAGATGAAACATGATCAGACCTACTGTGCATCTTACTGTATAAATTATTGTTGAAAACAAGTCTAGGTGGGAACTGTTGCTGTTAAAATACAAGTAATATGTTTTGTTCTGAACTGGAATAAACTGATTGAAGCAAGATGCTTTTTGAGGCAAACACACAGTTCTGGGTTGCTCCTCTACAGCAGGAAGCGGTCTCCTGCCTGACTGAGAAAGCAGTAGATGTCCTGGTCCAGTTTGGCACTACATATCAGGGTCAGGGTTCTCAACTCTGGTGTACTTGAAAAACAAGTACAAAAAACTTCAACCAGTCACTCACCTCTCATTAGGACTGTGTGTGTGTGTGTGTGTGTGTGTGTGTGTGTGTGTGTGTGTGTGTGTGTGTGTGTGTGTGTGTGTGTGTGTGTGTGTGTGTGTGTGTGTGTGTGTTCTGGTCAACATCTGTGTAATGCCTCAAAAAGCATCTTGCTTTAATCAGTTAATTCCAGTTCAGAATGAAAATAATTTATGGTATTTTAACAGCAACAGTTCCAACCTAGACATATATGTAAGAGCGTTTTTAAATGGGGGGAAATAAACATGAATAGCTATTTATATGGGTATTTCATTTAATCGTTATTTGTCTATATTGTATTTGTTTTAGGTATAAGGGAAAACAAATGTACTGATGTTTTCATGAGCTTGGGTCCCAGGGAAACACAGCATTTCTGATTTGGGTCCCAGGCTGGAAAAGTTGAAGAACTCCTGCCATAGAGATTAGAGGACTCCTCTGTGTATCTGTCCCATTAGGGCGTCTGGGAGCGCTTTGGGTAGCGCCATGAGCCCATCTCCATTTTGAAGTAGTCCATTTTCTTCTTCTACTACCTCTATGAGTTGGTAAACAAACTGAAAGGGTGCACACTGCCCTCTGGAGGGTGTTGTTGGAACAGGTGTAAAGACAAGGTTGGTGATTTACTGCCCCCTGGAGGGTGTTGTTGGAACAGGTGTAAAGACAAGGTTTGCGATTTACTGCCATCTGCAGTTATGGAATGTTTGCTCACGAGTATAATTCATTAGCTGATGCTGATGACCTGGATGGAATCATGTGATCCTTCCTTAACCTATAGGAAGTCCCACCCAGTTGACTACTTCAAAATGATGGAAGCCTTCAATGGCAATATCCATGCACAAATGGGTTTTATCCACCTTGAGGCAGCTATAATTCTCTATGTGCGATACAGAAGACCAGTGGTTCATGTATTTCTAACAAAGATGGTGGATAAATCAAGATAATTCACTCAGGCCGTTTCCCGTTGAAAATAATGGTCAGTTCACCAGGAGGGATCAGCCAATGAAGTTGGAAGTCCCACCCAGTTGACTACTTCAAAATGGTGGAAGCCCTCAATGGTAATGTCCATGCAAAAACAGGTTATTTCCCAGATATGATCTCTTTCCATCTCTATGCTGTTACCCCATAAAAGAGCAAACCAAACACCCAGGTGGGAAGACGGCCTTGACTGGGGTCCTGTGTGCCATGTGCTGAGATTTTGACCAAAAAAAAGGATATAGCTTTTATCAGATTTGACATTTCGTAGCAGGTTAGGAGAACTTATGCAGCAGGTTATGTAATTAACCTGTCAGGTTAAAAAAAATACTTTAAGCTCAGGAAAAGGGTTTGGGATAGCTAAAATGCAAAAAAATTATAAAAAATAACCTTTTGACTTAAATTTGACAAAAGCTGTATTCGTTCCAGCCATGGCCATGTGCTGTTTGAAGGGTGCCATGTGCTGTTTGAAGGGTGCCATGTGCTGTTTGAAGGGTGCATGTGCTGTTTGAAGGGTGCCATGTGCTGTTTGAAGGGTGCCATGTGCTGTTTGAAGGGTGCATGTGCTGTTTGAAGGGTGCATGTGCTGTTTGAAGGGTGCATGTGCTGTTTGAAGGGTGCATGTGCTGTTTGAAGGGTGCATGTGCTGTTTGAAGGGTGCCATGTGCTGTTTGAAGGGTGCATGTGCTGTTTGAAGGGTGCATGTGCTGTTTGAAGGGTGCATGTGTGTTTATCCCAGTGTTTAATCCAAGGTATTCCTTGCTTTAACTGCTATTTGTAATTCAACAACAACAGATAATGAAACAAACCAAATGAATGTAATGTTGATTTTTATTCTTTCTACATGCTACATTCTATTCCGGTGTCCTTTGTGAACATGAAGCTGATGAGAACTAATTGTTACACACTGTGGCTGTATTAACACAGGCAGCCCAATTCGGATCTTTTTGCAATTGGGGGATTGTGGTCTAACATCGCAACACTTCAACACTTGGAGAAGTAGCTGGAGGCCACCGTGGCGACACATTCCTTCTGGAAGAGCAGCTTGATCCTACAAGATAATTAAAATGTTCATATTCCTGTACAGCCCTAGAGGTGCTCGCAGAAATTCACTAAAGGACATCCTAAATTCACTAAAGGGCATCCTAAATTCACTAAAGGACATTCTAAATTCACTAAAGGACATTCTAAATTCACTAAAGGACATTCTAAATTTACTAAAGGACATCCTAAATTCACTAAAGGACATTCTAAATTCACTAAAGGACATTCTAAATTCACTAAAGGACATTCTAAATTTACTAAAGGACATTCTAAATTCACTGAAGGACATTCTAAATTCACTGAAGGACATTCTAAATTCACTAAAGGACATTCTAAATTCACTGAAGGACATTCTAAATTCACTGAAGGACATTCTAAATTCACTGAAGGACATTCTAAATTCACTAAAGGACATTCTAAATTCACTGAAGGACATTCTAAATTCACTGAAGGACATTCTAAATTCACTAAAGGACATTCTAAATTCACTTAAAGAACATCCTTAAGTGACATTCTCATAGAATGTTTCACACATTTAAAAACATTGAATGCGAACCAATAAACTCACGTTGATAAGATGGAAATAAAATGTATTTACAAAATGTAAAATACACATTTTTAATTTGCATACTTACATTCTCTTTAGAGCCATTGTTTGACCGCGACCACTTTCCCTGTTTGAATGGAGAAAAACAAAATACACAGCTGAAAGTTAATAAGAATGTCTGTGCTGAAACAGATTATATTAACACAATAAGAAACTGGAGAGAATACATCCACCTCAAAACCACACACTTACATTGTCTGTCTGATCGTCTCCACACAGTTTAAGTCATCACTTATGTCGTCGTCAATCAAAGCTTGAGAGAAACAAAAAGCCCAACAGAGATGCTTAACTGACACTTTCATACAAGCCATTTTAGAGATGCTTAACTGACACACAAGCCATTTTAGAGATGCTTAACTGACACTTTCATACAAGCCATTTTAGAGATGCATAACTGACACTGTCACACAAGCCATTTTAGAGATGCATAACTGACACTGTCATACAAGCCATTTTAGAGATGCTTAACTGACACACAAGCCATTTTAGAGATGCTTAACTGACACTGTCACACAAGCCATTTTAGAGATGCTTAACTGACACTGTCACACAAGCCATTTTAATCTAACATCCACCTCCTCTATCAATAATCCTGTTGTGCATCTTTAGCACGTTAATACATAGATTTTTCCGATCGGTCAAATACATTGAACTCACCACTGCAGTTCATCTGGCAAAGGTTCAGCGATGGAGTGGAGCCCGAGGAACAAATCACACGATCGCTCAGCTGGAACAAGCCGTAGAGGGTTCCCATGGTCTCTTCTTCGCTGGAGTTTTCCTCTCCTGAGGTGAAGTGATTCCCAGCGTGTCTCTTACCCCTCTTAGGAGGCTGCTCAGGGCGGGTAGGAAGGGTAAGGCGGGTAGAAAGGGTGGGGCTGGTTGAAAGGGTGGGGCGGGTAGAAAGGGTGGGGCGGGTAGAAAGGGTAGGGAGGGTAGAAAGGGTGGGGAGGGTAGAAAGGGTGGGGCGGGTAGAAAGGGTGGGGCGGGTAGAAAGGGTGGGGCGGGTAGAAAGGGTGGGGCTGGTTGAAAGGGTGGGGCTGGTTGAAAGGTTAGGGAGGGTAGAAAGGGTGGGGGGGGTAGAAAGGGTGGGGCGGGTAGAAAGGGTGGGGCTGGTTGAAAGGGTGGGGCTGGTTGAAAGGGTAGGGAGGGTAGAAAGGGTAGGGAGGGTAGAAAGGGTGGGGCGGGTAGAAAGGGTGGGGCTGGTTGAAAGGGTAGGTCTGGTTGAAAGGGTAGGGAGGGTAGAAAGGGTGGGGCTGGTTGAAAGGGTGGGGCGGGTAGAAAGGGTAGGGAGGGTAGAAAGGGTGGGGCGGGTAGAAAGGGTGGGGCGGGTAGAAAGGGTGGGGCTGGTTGAAAGGGTGGGGCGGGTAGAAAGGGTAGGGAGGGTAGAAAGGGTAGGGAGGGTAGAAAGGGTGGGGCGGGTAGAAAGGGTGGGGCGGGTAGAAAGGGTGGGGCTGGTTGAAAGGGTGAGGCGGGTAGAAAGGGTGGGGCGGGTAGAAAGGGTGGGGCGGGTAGAAAGGGTAGGGCGGGTAGAAAGGGTGGGGCGGGTAGAAAGGGTGGGGCGGGTAGAAAGGGTAGGGAGGGTAGGAGGGGTAGGGCGGGTAGAAAGGGTACGGCGGGTAGGATAGTTAGGGTCAACATCATCCCTGGCCTGTCTCTTACCCCTCTTAGGAGGGGGCTCAGAGCGGGTAGGATGGGTAGGGCGGGTAGGATAGTTAGGGCGGGTAGGATGGTTATCATTGTTAGCAGTGTGGGTAGGGTGGACATCATCCCCGGCGTGTCTCTTACCCCTCTTAGGAGGGGGCTCAGGGCGATGGCGGTTATTA
Organism: Salvelinus namaycush; assembly: GCF_016432855.1. Taxonomy (NCBI): domain Eukaryota; kingdom Metazoa; phylum Chordata; class Actinopteri; order Salmoniformes; family Salmonidae; genus Salvelinus; species Salvelinus namaycush. The sequence goes on along the minus strand of NC_052312.1, from coordinate 51,102,457 downwards.
ACCTTAGCAGGGCGGGTAGGGAGGACATCAGGGCCGTCATCATCCCTCCAAGCAGTCACAAAACTGGTGTTGAAACCGGAGGCCTTCTCCACGTGACAGACGACTGGAAGCAGAAACAAAACTGGTGTTGAAACCGGAGGCCTTCTCCACGTGACAGACGACTGGAAGCAGAAACATGTACAACATGTAGCGGTACTTCATCAGGGCCCATTTCCCAGACTAGTCTTGGAATAAAAAGCCATTTCAATTGAGAATCTCGATTTAAAAAAAAAATCTTAGTCCAGGATTGGGCTTAATCTGTGTTCTGGGAAACCAATCCACAGCATTTAAGAAATCGTTCAGATTTTTTTCAAGGAAAAACCCCCATTGGGTTATGTAATGTAACTTACTTTTAGCCACAAAATCGTTGTTTGTCAGGTTCTTCACTCCGGCTCGCCCAGTCAGGTTGAATTTGAGGGCCTCCTTCTCCAACAAGTTCTTCAGCTCACATTTGGAGAGGATCCGTCCCTCAGACAGACTGGGGACCAAAGCTGCTACAGCAAACACCACCAACATCTGCATCTTCATGTTGTCTCTGTCCGTCTTTCCTCGATTGAGACGAGAAGATTCCAGTGGCACAGTAAATATACTCTTGGTGTCCCAAGCCTCTTGGGATCGACGTGACCAAGACTCGTACTTACCTTTTTTTTTTTTAAGTTAGGTAATAAAGCTGGCTATCTGAAATATGTGAAAGGACTACATCAATGTAACAAAACTCCACCCAATATTTTGTTTCACCACTCAGTTCAGACCCATTGGGGAAATGCTTTATAAACTGCCTTGTGATGGTATAACAAAGGGTTTTCCTTTGTTAAATAAGTTACACCTCGACCTACTGAAAACGGAGGTTAGGCTTTAGCTTAGACTTTAGACACTCAATAAGGACAAACAACTCTCACGGGTATCTCACGACCACATGACTGCAAAATCACCAGGTAACTTCAATCGCTGTGAGCCTCACCTAATAACACTACTTATGTGTCCAGAAGTCATCTCTCGAAACGGAGCGAAAATGTGAGACCTATCAATGTGGTTTGTTTCCATGCATTGTTTTCATCTGTACTGTTCATGTCAGGGACACCGTGTTTGCAGATGGATAACATGTCTGGAATGGAACAATACAAAAAGGTACCATATCAATGACATAAACTCAGCAAAAAAAGAAACGTCCCCTTTTTCAGAACCCTGTCTTTCAAAGATAATTCGTAAAAATCCAAATAACTTCACAGATCTTCATTGTAAAGGGTTTAAACACTGTTTCCCATGCTTGTTCAATGAACCATAAACAATTAATGAACATGCACCTGTGGAACGGTCGTTAAGACACTAACAGCTTACAGATGGTAGGCAATTAAGGTCACAGTTATGAAAACTTAGGACACTAAAGAGGCCTTTCTACTGACTCTAAAAAACACCAAAAGAAAGATGCCCAGGGTCCCTGCTCATCTGCGTGAACATGCCTTAGGCATGCTGCAAGGAGGACTGCAGATGTGGCCAAGGCAATACATTGCAATGTCCGTACTGTGAGACGCCTAAGACAGGGAGACAGGACGGACAGCTGATAGTCCTCGCAATGGCAGACCAGGTGGAACAACACCTGCACAGGATCGGTACATCTGAACATCACACCTGTGGGACAGGTACAGGATGGCAACAACAACTGCCCGAGTTACACCAGGAACGCACAATCCCTCCATCAGTGCTCAGACGGCCCGCAATAGGCTGAGAGGGGCTGGACTGAGGGCTTGTAGGCCTGTCGTAAGGCAGGTCCTCACCAGACAACAGCGTCGCCTATGGGCACAAACCCACCGTCGCTGGACCAGACAGGACTGGCAAAAAGTGCTCTTCACTGACGAGTCGTGGTTTTGTCTCACCAGGGGTGATGGTCGGATTCACGTTTATCGTCGAAGGAATGAGCGTTACACTGAGGCCTGTACTCTGGAGCGGGATCGATTTGGAGGTGGAGGGTCCGTCATGGTCTGGGGCGGTGTCTCAGCATCTTCGGACTGAGCTTGTTGTCATTGCAGGCAATCTCAACGCTGTGCGTTACATGGAAGACATCCTCCTCGCTCATGTGGTACCCTTCCTGCAGGCTCATCCTGACATGACCCTACAGTATGACAGTGCCACCAGCCACGGTGCCACCAGCCACGGTGCAAGTGATCAATGCAGTTGTATATTCCTGACAGATTATTAGAGCCATAATGAAGATCTCCACAGAGCTGGGATGACCTATGACCTATATAAGATTACACAGGAAGAAACGTATCCAGGTAGTTACTGTAGCCTCAACATGTAACCATGGATGTTATTCATTTAAAGGTTGAATGTTACATTAGTTTGTATTAGAGCCTTAACTTTAGGCTATTTGCTGTATTACAAAAGTATATTGAATTGTGTTTGGCTGCAGACGCAACCAGATATGAATATTTATAGGAGATGTATCTACTGCTTGGATAGTTCCATCTGAACCACTGGCTTCATCCCGTTCTTTAACTTCTGCTTGGATAGTTCCATCTGAACCACTGGCTTCATCCCGTTCTTTAACTTCTGGTTGGATAGTTCCATCTGAACCACTGGCTTCATCCCATTCTTTAACTTCTGGTTGGATAGTTCCATCTGAACCACTGGCTTCATCCCATTCTTTAACTTCTGGTTGGATAGTTCCATCTGAGACACTGGCTTCATCCCATTCTTTAACTTCTGGTTGGATAGTTCCGTCTGAGACACTGGCTTCATCCCATTCTTTAACTTCTGGTTGGATAGTTCCATATGAGCCACTGGCTTCATCCCATTCTTTAACTTCTGGTTGGATAGTTCCATCTGAGACACTGGCTCCATCCCATTCTTTAACTTCTGGTTGGATAGTTCCATCTGAGACACTGGCTTCATCACATCCTTTACCTTCTGGTTGGATGGTTCCATCTGAGACACTGGCTTCATCCCATTCTTTAACTTCTGGTTGGATAGTTCCATCTGAGCCACTGGCTTCATCCCATTCTTTAACTTCTGGTTGGATAGTTCCATCTGAACCGCTGGCTTCATCCCATTCTTTACCTTCTGGTTGGATAGTTCCATCTGAACCACTGGCTTCATCCCATTCTTTAACTTCTGGTTGGGTAGTTCCATCTGAGACACTGGCTTCATCCCATTCTTTAACTTCTGGTTGGATAGTTCCATCTGAGACACTGGCTTCATCCCATTCTTTAACTTCTGGTTGGATAGTTCCATCTGAACCACTGGCTTCATCCCATTCTTTAACTTCTGGTTGGATAGTTCCATCTGAACCACTGGCTTCATCCCATTCTTTAACTTCTGGTTGGATAGTTCCATCTGAGACACTGGCTTCATCCCATTCTTTAACTTCTGGTTGGATAGTTCCATCTGAGACACTGGCTTCATCCCATTCTTTAACTTCTGGTTGGATAGTTCCATCTGAACCACTGGCTTCATCCCATTCTTTACCTTCTGGTTGGATAGTTCCATCTGAGACACTGGCTTCATCCCATTCTTTAACTTCTGGTTGGATAGTTCCATCTGAACCACTGGCTTCATCCCATTCTTTAACTTCTGGTTGGATAGTTCCATCTGAGACACTGGCTTCATCCCATTCTTTAACTTCTGGTTGGATAGTTCCATCTGAGACACTGGCTTCATCCCATTCTTTGACTTCTGGTTGGATAGTTCCATCTGAACCACTGGCTTCATCCCATTCTTTAACTTCTGGTTGGATAGTTCCATCTGAACCACTGGCTTCATCCCATTATTTAACTTCTGGTTGAGCTGGAGGCAGGTTAATAGGCTATTTATTATATTTCAAAAGTGGTATTGTTTTTGGTTGTCAACGCAACCAAATATCAACATTTGATTGAAATATTAATTTAAATGAATATAGGGTGTCATAAGGAAAGTATTCACGTGACTTTTTCCACATTTTGTTACGTTACAGCCTTATTCTAAAACGGATCTCCTCAATCTACCCACAATACCCCATAATGACAAAGTAACACAGGTTTTTATAAAAATATCACATTTACGTAAGTATTCAGACTCTTTACTCAGTACTTTGTTGAAGCACCTTTCACAGCGATTACAGCCTCAAGTCTTCTTGGGTATGACGCTATAAGCTTGGCACACCTGTATTTGGGGAGTTTCTCCCATTCTTCTCTGCAGATCCTCTCAAGCTCTGTCAGATTGGATAGGGAACGTTGAGATATTCGTTCGGGTTCAAGTCTGGCTGGGCCACTCAAGGAAATTCAGAGACTTGTCCCGAAGCCAATCCTGTGTTGTCTTGGCTGTGTGCTCAGGGTCGTTGTCATGTTGGAAGGTGAACCTTCATCCACAGTCTGAGGTCCTGAGTGCTCTGGAGCAGATTTTCATCAAGGATCTCGCTGTACATTGCTCTGTACTCTTTCTCTCGATCCTGACTAGTCTCCCAGTCCCTGCTGCTGAAAAACATCCCCACAGCATGATGCTGCCACCATGCTTCAACGTAGGGATGGTGCCAGGTTTCCTCCAGATGTGACACTTGGCATTCATGCCAAAAAGAGTTCAATCTTGGTTTCATCCGACCATAGAATCTTGTTTCTCATGGTCTGAGTCCTTTAGGTTACTTTTGACATGTGCCTTTCACTGAGGAGTGGCTAACGTCTGGCCACTCTACCATAAAGGCCTGATTGGTGGAGCGCTGCAGAGATGGTTGTCCTTCTGGAAGATTCTCCCATCTCCACAGAGGAACTCTGGAGCTCTGTCAGAGTGACCATCAGGTTCTTGGTCACCATTTGCAAACATTTCTAAAAACCTATTTTCGCTTTGCGATTATGGGGTATTGTGTGTAGATTAATGAGGGGGGGGGGGGGGGGCAATTGAATCAATTTAAAAATTAGGCTGTAACATAATAAAATGTGGAAAATGTCAAGGGGTCTGAATACATTCTGAATGCACTGTACGTTACTGTAAGGGGAAAATGCTCCATATCCCATAGAATGAAACAATATGACCTTATTTTTCATTGCATCCTGCTACCCCATAGGATTACTGATAACTGTGTTGTCCAAATGTTGTTGTATCGTCTGTCTGGTTGAGTATTGTCCTGTCAATCATCCTCCATTTTTTTATGGTTGTCTCGTCACTGTCATTATCATGTTGTTTTTATGGTTGTTTTATGGTTCATTTTGGTAAATATTTTTCTTAACTCTTCTTGAACTGCATTGTTGGTTAAGGGCTTGGATATAAGCGTTTCACGGTAAGATCACTTGTTGCATTTGGAGCATGTCACAAATAAAAGTTTGATTTGATTTTGAAGTAGATGAACAAAAATTAACAGTAAATATGACACTCACAAAAGTTCCAAAAGAATAAAGACATTTCAACATTTTTGGGTTGGAGATGTTTGTATTTTGTCCTGTAGTTCATTCAATGTAATTGGAGAATCCAGTGGGTTCTGGTCGTCTTTAATAGTTGATTCTAAGATTTGTATTTGATCATGTTTTTACTGTTTGTTCTTTGTTATAGAGCCAAAAAGATTGGAAAAGTGCTTTATAGATAACTCTTCATCTTGTTTGTTTAGTGTTTTCCAGAAGAAAAAAAATCTCTCTCTGTCCCTCCCTCTGTCTCTCTCTCTCTCAAGGATGCACAGTGGCAAGCACAGACACACACACACACACACACACACACACACACACACACACACACACACACACACACACACACACACACACACACACACACACACACACACACAAAAACAGTGGTTGGTTGAGGTACATTAGAGGTGTGTTGTGCCTGGTCTAGCAGACATCCCAGTTCACAGTAGTCCAGTACCGCCCTCTAGTGGTGTTCAGTTGAATCTCATGACGTGCCTGCTGGTGTTTCCACCACTACTGTGCTGGTGGTTCTAGTTAGAGACCTTTAAAATGGATTCATCCCAGTTAACCACTATTAGACCACGGTGACATCTCAAAAGGAGCCCTATTCCCTATATAGTGCACTACTTTAGACCAGAACCCTATTCCCTATATAGTGCACTACTTTAGACCAGAGCCCTATTCCCTATATAGTGCACTACTTCAGACCAGAGCCCTATTCCCTATGTAGTGCACTACTTTAGACCAGAGCCCTATATAGTGCACTACTTTAGACCAGAACTATATTCCCTATATAGTGCACTACTTTAGACCAGAGCCCTATTCCCTATATAGTGCACTACTTTAGACCAGCGCCCTATTCCCTATATAGTGCACTACTTTAGACCAGAGCCCTATTCCCTATATAGTGCACTACTTTAGACCAGAGCTCTATTCCCTATATATAGTGCACTACTTTAGACCATAGCCCTATTCCCTATATAGTGCACTACTTTAGACCAGAGCCCTATTCCCTATATGGTGCACTACTTTAGACCAGAGCCCTATTCCTTATATATAGTGCACTACTTTAGACCAGAGCCCTATTCCCTATATAGTGCACTACTTTAGACCATAGCCCTATTCCCTATATAGTGCACTACTTTAGACCAGAGCCCTATTCCCTATATAGTGCACTACTTTAGACCAGAGCCCTATTCCCTATATAGTGCACTACTTTAGACCAGAGCCCTATTCCCTATATGGTGCACTACTTTAGACCATAGCCCTATTCTCTATATAGTGCACTACTTTAGACCAGAGCCCTATTCCCTATATAGTGCACTACTTTAGACCAGAGCCCTATTCCCTATATAGTACACTACTTTAGACCAGAGCCCTATTCCCTATATATAGTGCACTACTTTAGACCATAGCCCTATTCCCTATATAGTGCACTACTTTAGACCAGAGCCCTATTCCCTATGTAGTGCACTACTTTAGACCAGAGCCCTATTCCCTATGTAGTGCACTACTTTAGACCAGAGCCCTATTCCCTATATAGTGCACTACTTTAGACCAGAGCCCTATTCCCTATATAGTGCACTACTTTAGACCAGAGCCCTATTCCCTATATAGTGCACTACTTTAGACCAGAGCCCTATTCCCTATATAGTGCACTACTTTAGACCAGAGCCCTATTCCCTATATAGTGCACTACTTTAGACCAGAGCCCTATTCCCTATGTAGTGCACTACTTTAGACCAGAGCCCTATTCCCTATGTAGTGCACTACTTTAGACCAGAGCCCTATTCCCTATATAGTACACTACTTTAGACCAGAGCCCTATTCCCTATGTAGTGCACTACTTTAGACCAGAGCCTTATTCCCTATATATAGTGCACTACTTTAGACCAGAGCCCTATTCCCTATATAGTGCACTACTTTAGACCAGAGCCCTATTCCCTATGTAGTGCACTACTTTAGACCAGAGCTCATAACGCCTAGCCTGCTCCCACCCTAGCCCTGTAGTAGGGGCCCACCATACACCCTACACCTCCCACCCTAGCCCTGTAGTAGGGGCCCACACTACACCCTACACCTCCCACCCTAGCCCTGTAGTAGGGGTCCACCATACACCCTACACCCTAGCCCTGTAGTAGGGGTCCACCATACACCTCCCACCCTAGCCCTGTAGTAGGGGTCCACCATACACCTCCCACCCTAGCCCTGTAGTAGGGGTCCACCATACACCTCCCACCCTAGCCCTGTAGTAGGGGTCCACCCTACACCTCCCACCCTAGCCCTGTAGTAGGGGTCCACCATACGCCCTACACCTCCCACCCTAGCCCTGTAGTAGGGGCCCACCATACACCCTACACCTCCCACCCTAGCCCTGTAGTAGGTCCCACCATACACCCTACACCTCCCACCCTAGCCCTGTAGTAGGGGCCCACACCCTGTCCCTGTTCTAGTCAGGAATGTGGAGAATGTTGTGTCCACAGTAGGGGGCCTTTCTCCCAGGCCCCGGGAGACCAGTCTGCTGGCTAATGACTGACCAGACTATCAGAGTGTTAAACCAGGGATTGACTCCTGTGTCTGTGTTGCTGAAAACCCAGCTCATTCTCTCTCTCTCCACCCCCCTCTCTCTCTACCCCTCTCTCTCTCTCTCTACCCCTCTCTCTCTCTCTCTCTCTCTCCACCCCTCTCTCTCTCTCTCTACCCCTCTCTACCCCTCTCTCTCTCTCTCTCTCTCTCTCTCTACCCCTCTCTCTCTCTCTCTCTACCCCTCTCTCTCTCTCTCTCTACCCCTCTCTCTCTCTCTCTCTCTCTCTCTACCCCTCTCTCTCTCTCTCTCTACCCCTCTCTCTCTCTCTCTCTCCCCCTCTCTCTCTCTCTCTACCCCTCCCCCTCTCTCTCCACCCCTCCCCCTCTCTCTCTACCCCTCCCTCTCTCTCTACCCCTCCCTCTCTCTCTACCCCTCCCTCTCGCTCTCCACCCCTCTCTCGCTCTCCACCCCTCTCTCGCTCTCCACCCCTCTCTCGCTCTCCACCCCTCTCTCGCTCTCCACCCCTCTCTCTCTCTCCACCCCTCTCTCTCTCTCCACCCCTCTCTCTCTCTCCACCCCTCTCTCTCTCTCCACCCCTCTCTCTCTCTCCACCCCTCTCTCTCTCTCCACCCCTCTCTCTCTCTCCACCCCTCTCTCTCTCCACCCCTCTCTCTCTCTCTCTCTCCCCCCTGAATTATTGCTTATCTTGCAAACATATGATGTCCATTATAGCTTATAGAAGTGAATGTTTATTTCTTCAATAGAGAAAATCGTCATGTAAAGAAACATTTTAGTGAATGCTGGTTAAGAAACCGTTGTCGCAATTCAACACATGGAAATGTAAGGGGGGGGGGTACATATTACCATGGTAATATAATAATCAGCATACAGAATAAAATGGTGCTCTCCAAAATAGAGGATTTGTCGAAATAACTACAAAAACATCATGCATTGACAGAGTGATCTTCACAAGCCAACTTGTCATAGAGAGAACAGGACGTAGCAGCTAACTACACAGGACAGAGAGAACAGAATGTAGCAGCTAACTACACAGGACAGAGAGAACAGAATGTAGCAGCTAACTACACAGGACATAGAGAACAGAATGTAGCAGCTAACTACACAGGACAGAGAGAACAGAATGTACCAGCTAACTACACAGGACATAATGTACCAGCTAACTACACAGGACATAGAGAACAGAATGTAGCAGCTAACTACACAGGACAGAGAGAACAGAATGTAGCAGCTAACTACACAGGACAGAGAGAACAGAATGTAGCAGCTAACTACACAGGACAGAATGTAGCAGCTAACTACACAGGACCAGAGAGAACAGAATGTAGCAGCTAACTACACAGGACCAGAGAGAACAGAATGTAGCAGCTAACTACACAGGACCAGAGAGAACAGAATGTAGCAGCTAACTACACAGGACATAGAGAACAGAATGTAGCAGCTAACTACACAGGACAGAGAGAACAGAATGTAGCAGCTAACTACACAGGACATAGAGAACAGAATGTAGCAGCTAACTACACAGGACAGAGAGAACAGAATGTAGCAGCTAACTACACAGGACATAGAGAACAGAATGTAGCAGCTAACTACACAGGACAGAGAGAACAGAATGTAGCAGCTAACTACACAGGACAGAGAGAACAGAATGTAGCAGCTAACTACACAGGACATAGAGAACAGAATGTAGCAGCTAACTACACAGGACAGAGAGAACAGAATGTAGCAGCTAACTACACAGGACAGAGAGAACAGAATGTAGCAGCTAACTACACAGGACAGAGAGAACATAATGTAGCAGCTAACTACACAGGACATAGAGAACATAATGTACCAGCTAACTACACAGGACATAGAGAACAGAATGTAGCAGCTAACTACACAGGACAGAGAGAACAGAATGTAGCAGCTAACTACACAGGACCAGAGAGAACAGAATGTAGCAGCTAACTACACAGGACATAGAGAACAGAATGTAGCAGCTAACTACACAGGACAGAGAGAACAGAATGTAGCAGCTAACTACACAGGACATAGAGAACAGAATGTAGCAGCTAACTACACAGGACAGAGAGAACAGAATGTAGCAGCTAACTACACAGGACATAGAGAACAGAATGTAGCAGCTAACTACACAGGACAGAGAGAACAGAATGTAGCAGCTAACTACACAGGACAGAGAGAACAGAATGTAGCAGCTAACTACACAGGACATAGAGAACAGAATGTAGCAGCTAACTACACAGGACAGAGAGAACAGAATGTAGCAGCTAACTACACAGGACAGAGAGAACAGAATGTAGCAGCTAACTACACAGGACAGAGAGAACATAATGTAGCAGCTAACTACACAGGACATAGAGAACATAATGTACCAGCTAACTACACAGGACATAGAGAACAGAATGTAGCAGCTAACTACACAGGACAGAGAGAACAGAATGTAGCAGCTAACTACACAGGACATAGAGAACAGAATGTAGCAGCTAACTACACAGGACAGAGAGAACAGAATGTAGCAGCTAACTACACAGGACAGAGAGAACAGAATGTAGCAGCTAACTACACAGGACAGAGAGAACATAATGTAGCAGCTAACTACACAGGACATAGAGAACAGAATGTAGCAGCTAACTACACAGGACAGAGAGAACAGAATGTAGCAGCTAACTACACAGGACAGAGAGAACAGAATGTAGCAGCTAACTACACAGGACAGAGAGAACAGAATGTAGCAGCTAACAGGACATAGAGAACAGAATGTACCAGCTAACTACACAGGACAGAGAGAACAGAATGTAGCAGCTAACTACACAGGACAGAGAGAACAGAATGTAGCAGCTAACTACACAGGACAGAGAGAACAGAATGTAGCAGCTAACTACACAGGACAGAGAGAACAGAATGTAGCAGCTAACTACACAGGACAGAGAGAACAGAATGTAGCAGCTAACTACACAGGACAGAGAGAACAGAATGTAGCAGCTAACTACACAGGACAGAGAGAACAGAATGTAGCAGCTAACTACACAGGACAGAGAGAACAGAATGTAGCAGCTAACTACACAGGACATAGAGAACAGAATGTAGCAGCTAACTACACAGGACAGAGAGAACAGAATGTAGCAGCTAACTACACAGGACAGAGAGAACAGAATGTAGCAGCTAACTACACAGGACAGAGAGAACAGAATGTAGCAGCTAACTACCCAGGACAGAGAGAACAGAATGTAGCAGCTAACTACCCAGGACAGAGAGAACAGATTGTAGCAGCTAACTACACAGGACATAGAGAACAGAATGTAGCAGCTAACTACACAGGACAGAGAGAACAGAATGTAGCAGCTAACTACACAGGACAGAGAGAACAGAATGTAGCAGCTAACTACACAGGACATAGAGAACAGAATGTAGCAGCTAACTACACAGGACAGAGAGAACAGAATGTAGCAGCTAACTACACAGGACAGAGAGAACAGAATGTAGCAGCTAACTACACAGGACAGAGAGAACAGAATGTAGCAGCTAACTACACAGGACAGAGAGAACATAATGTAGCAGCTAACTACACAGGACATAGAGAACAGAATGTAGCAGCTAACTACACAGGACATAGAGAACAGAATGTAGCAGCTAACTACACAGGACAGAGAGAACAGAATGTAGCAGCTAACTACACAGGACAGAGAGAACAGAATGTAGCAGCTAACTACACAGGACATAGAGAACAGAATGTAGCAGCTAACTACACAGGACAGAGAGAACAGAATGTAGCAGCTAACTACCCAGGACAGAATGTAGCAGCTAACTACACAGGACAGAGAGAACAGAATGTAGCAGCTAACTACACAGGACATAGAGAACAGAATGTAGCAGCTAACTACACAGGACATAGAGAACAGAATGTAGCAGCTAACTACACAGGACAGAGAGAACAGAATGTAGCAGCTAACTACACAGGACATAGAGAACAGAATGTAGCAGCTAACTACACAGGACATAGAGAACAGAATGTAGCAGCTAACTACACAGGACAGAGAGAACAGAATGTAGCAGCTAACTACACAGGACAGAGAGAACAGAATGTAGCAGCTAACTACACAGGACATAGAGAACAGAATGTAGCAGCTAACTACACAGGACAGAGAGAACAGAATGTAGCAGCTAACTACACAGGACAGAGAGAACAGAATGTAGCAGCTAACTACACAGGACAGAGAGAACATAATGTAGCAGCTAACTACACAGGACATAGAGAACATAATGTACCAGCTAACTACACAGGACATAGAGAACAGAATGTAGCAGCTAACTACACAGGACAGAGAGAACAGAATGTAGCAGCTAACTACACAGGACATAGAGAACAGAATGTAGCAGCTAACTACACAGGACAGAGAGAACAGAATGTAGCAGCTAACTACACAGGACAGAGAGAACAGAATGTAGCAGCTAACTACACAGGACAGAGAGAACATAATGTAGCAGCTAACTACACAGGACATAGAGAACAGAATGTAGCAGCTAACTACACAGGACAGAGAGAACAGAATGTAGCAGCTAACTACACAGGACAGAGAGAACAGAATGTAGCAGCTAACTACACAGGACAGAGAGAACAGAATGTAGCAGCTAACAGGACATAGAGAACAGAATGTACCAGCTAACTACACAGGACAGAGAGAACAGAATGTACCAGCTAACTACACAGGACAGAGAGAACAGAATGTAGCAGCTAACTACACAGGACAGAGAGAACAGAATGTAGCAGCTAACTACACAGGACAGAGAGAACAGAATGTAGCAGCTAACTACACAGGACAGAGAGAACAGAATGTAGCAGCTAACTACACAGGACAGAGAGAACAGAATGTAGCAGCTAACTACACAGGACAGAGAGAACAGAATGTAGCAGCTAACTACACAGGACAGAGAGAACAGAATGTAGCAGCTAACTACACAGGACATAGAGAACAGAATGTAGCAGCTAACTACACAGGACAGAGAGAACAGAATGTAGCAGCTAACTACACAGGACAGAGAGAACAGAATGTAGCAGCTAACTACACAGGACAGAGAGAACAGAATGTAGCAGCTAACTACACAGGACAGAGAGAACATAATGTAGCAGCTAACTACACAGGACAGAGAGAACAGATTGTAGCAGCTAACTACACAGGACATAGAGAACAGAATGTAGCAGCTAACTACACAGGACAGAGAGAACAGAATGTAGCAGCTAACTACACAGGACAGAGAGAACAGAATGTAGCAGCTAACTACACAGGACATAGAGAACAGAATGTAGCAGCTAACTACACAGGACAGAGAGAACAGAATGTAGCAGCTAACTACACAGGACAGAGAGAACAGAATGTAGCAGCTAACTACACAGGACAGAGAGAACAGAATGTAGCAGCTAACTACACAGGACAGAGAGAACATAATGTAGCAGCTAACTACACAGGACATAGAGAACAGAATGTAGCAGCTAACTACACAGGACATAGAGAACAGAATGTAGCAGCTAACTACACAGGACATAGAGAACAGAATGTAGCAGCTAACTACACAGGACAGAGAGAACAGAATGTAGCAGCTAACTACACAGGACATAGAGAACAGAATGTAGCAGCTAACTACACAGGACAGAGAGAACAGAATGTAGCAGCTAACTACACAGGACAGAATGTAGCAGCTAACTACACAGGACAGAGAGAACAGAATGTAGCAGCTAACTACACAGGACAGAGAGAACAGAATGTAGCAGCTAACTACACAGGACAGAGAGAACAGAATGTAGCAGCTAACTACACAGGACAGAGAGAACAGAATGTAGCAGCTAACTACACAGGACAGAGAGAACAGAATGTAGCAGCTAACTACACAGGACATAGAGAACAGAATGTAGCAGCTAACTACACAGGACATAGAGAACAGAATGTACCAGCTAACTACACAGGACATAGAGAACAGAATGTACCAGCTAACTACACAGGACAGAGAGAACAGAATGTAGCAGCTAACTACACAGGACAGAGAGAACATAATGTAGCAGCTAACTACACAGGACAGAGAGAACAGAATGTACCAGCTAACTACACAGGACAGAGAGAACAGAATGTAGCAGCTAACTACAAAGGACATAGAGAACAGAATGTAGCAGCTAACTACACAGGACAGAGAGAACAGAATGTAGCAGCTAACTACACAGGACAGAGAGAACAGAATGTAGCAGCTAACTACACAGGACAGAGAGAACATAATGTAGCAGCTAACTACACAGGACAGAATGTAGCAGCTAACTACACAGGACAGAATGTAGCAGCTAACTACACAGGACAGAGAGAACAGAATGTAGCAGCTAACTACACAGGACAGAGAGAACATAATGTAGCAGCTAACTACACAGGACATAGAGAACATAATGTAGCAGCTAACTACACAGGACAGAATGTAGCAGCTAACTACACAGGACAGAATGTAGCAGCTAACTACACAGGACAGAGAGAACAGAATGTAGCAGCTAACTACACAGGACAGAGAGAACAGAATGTAGCAGCTAACTACACAGGACATATATTTTACAGACTTTTCAGTCTTGTCACAGCTAACAAACAACTCTCTCTCACACCACTACAACACACAGCATGGTCAGTCCAGACACCACAGAGACGAGGCGTGCCTCCTAAATAGTACACTATCCTTATACAGGGCCCTGGTCAGAAGTAGTGCAACTCTAGACGAAATAGGGACTCAGTCAAGGCCTGATCTATAGTCATTGACGTTGGGATTGTGCTCGTCTCAGCAGACCAGGCCGTAGCAATCCTGTATAGCTAAAACAATTATCCTCCTTATTAACAGTCCCCCAGGGCTGTGTCTCGGCGCCCCTAAAGATTTACGGTTCCATGGTAGAACAGGCCTGTAGATTTACGGTTCCATGGTAGAACAGGCCTGTAGATTGAAGGTTCCATGGTAGAACAGGCCTGTAGAGTGACGGTTCCATGGTAGAACAGGCCTGTAGAGTGACGGTTCCATGGTAGAACAGGCCTGTAGAGTGACGGTTCCATGGTAGAACAGGCCTGTAGAGTGACGGTTCCATGGTAGAACAGGCCTGTAGAATGACGGTTCCATGGTAGAACAGGCCTGTAGAGTGACGGTTCCATGGTAGAACAGGCCTGTAGATTGAAGGTTCCATGGTAGAACAGGCCTGTAGATTGAAGGTTCCATGGTAGAACAGGCCTGTAGAATGACGGTTCCATGGTAGAACAGGCCTGTAGAGTGACGGTTCCATGATAGAACAGGCCTGTACATTGAAGGTTCCATGATAGAACAGGCCTGTAGAATGACGGTTCCATGATAGAACAGGCCTGTACATTGAAGGTTCCATGATAGAACAGGCCTGTAGAGTGACGGTTCCATGATAGAACAGGCCTGTAGAATGATGGTTTCGAGGTAGAACACCACTGTAGGTTGACAGTTCCATGTAAAACAGACTATCTATCTATCTATGCTGCATGCCTGTTCTTCGTGTGTGACTGAAGGAGGGGGAGTTTGGGGGAAGGAGTTGGTCTGGTCATGGTGATTCTGGGCAGAGCTCCTCCTGGACCCTGAGATCCAGACAGCTGCACGGTATGGGCTGGCAGAGTACTGCAGGGGGTCTGGAGGGTATGCTGAGGAACCTGGGACATTATCTGTCTATCTACCGGTCTGTCTACCTGTGTGTCTACCTGTGTGTCTACCTGTGTGTCTACCTGTGTGTCTACCTGTGTGTCTACCTGTGTGTCTACCTGTGTGTCTACCTGTGTGTCTACCTGTGTGTCTATATGGTCTCCCTCGGAGGCCTTCTCCAGAAGCTGAGCCAGGGGGGTGGGGGAATGGAGAAGCTGGCGACAGAGGTGCTCTTTGAACCCTGTAAAGGGCTCCAGTAACCCAGGCTGGACTGGGACCGGGGGTGGGACACACCCCTCCTCCTCCTCCCACAGACACCCCAACGTTGTCCCCCGTCTCCCCCAGTCCCTCAGCCTCCTTGTGTTGGAGATGGGTAGTCTTCTCAGGGCTGGTTTCAGGGGACGGATGGGGCAACGCTGGAGCTGAGACTGGGACTGTGGCTGTCTCAGGTTGCTGCTGTTCTCGGCCTTGGACCATGTGATGCTCAGTCTGATCAACAGCATCTCTCCTCTCCCCTGGGTTGGAGCCATTGGTTCAGTCCACTCAGTCCTTCCTTGGGTTAAAGCCTTTGGATCGGTCCACTCAGAGGAGTATGGAGGGGGGTTATCTCTCAGAAGGTGTGGCTGGAATCTGTATACTTTCTCAGGACCGATGGTGTTAGATATAGCGCAGGTGGATGTAGAAGATAGGACTCTGGGATACAGGGGTTTTCTATCTTCCTCTGCCTTCCTGGTTTGTGTTTCGTTGTCAGGGGTGATCGGGTACACGGCCTGCAGCACGGGGCTGTGGAACGTGATGCATTGGGTCTTGGGTGGAGGTTGATCAGAAATGATCTGGGACATGGTCACAACAGGTACTTCGAGGAGGTCCTGATTATTAAAACTCTTCATCAGACCAACAGTCTTCTTCTCTGGAAGTCCAGGGGGGACGTCTCCCTGCTTCGTCAGACCAACAGTCTTCTTCTCTGGAAGTCCAGGGGGGACGTCTCCCTGCTTCGTCAGACCAACAGCCTTCTTCTCTGGAAGTCCAGGGGGAACGTCTCTCTGCTTCGTCAGACCAACAGTCTTCTTCTCTGGAAGTCCAGGGGGAACGTCTCTCTGCTTCGTCAGACCAACAGTCTTCCTCTCTGGAAGTCCACGGGGGACATCTCCCTTCTTCTCAGGCCTACAGCAACAGGTGATAGACAAAATGTGAATTGAGACTTCAGTCTTACCATCATGCAAAGCAGAGAGATACAGAGACAACAGGGACATTGTAGGTGCTCTGATTTCTAAGATGTTTAAAGGGATTTCATATTTTCTCTCTCTGTGAAAATGGCATTTCTAGTATAATATGTTGTACATTGACATTTATGTCAGAGTCAGTTTGCAGAGTGAACACAGCAGCACGGTGTATTCTCCTAAATAAGCTCATGTTGTGTTTTATACCCCTGGAGAGATCCATCCTCTGTTTAATGAATTGTTCTGAATCTTCTCATTATCGTGTTAGGGGTGGACATCTCAATTCCATAAAAGACCAATAAAATATTGCATCACCAGCAGTTTGTTCGTTCCACTAATGATGCTTTGACATTTTAACTTTATTCATAAGGAACACCGAAACTCCAATATCACTTATAGTAAATGGATTATTTTGTGCAAAAATGGAGACATAACAAAATGTACTCTGGTAAACCCGAGGTGATGTAGATAGTATTAAATTAAAAACCTAATTTCAGGCTTTACGAGAAAGCTAGTCCTCCGTATTGGCTGTTTGACAGAAAGCTAGCCCTCCGCATTGGCTGTTTGACAGAACGCTAGTCCTCCGTATTGGCTGTTTGACAGAGAGCTAGCCCTCCGCGTTGGCTGTTTGACAGAAAGCTAGCCCTCCGTGTTGGCTGTTTGACAGAACGCTAGTCCTCCGCGTTGGCTGTTTGACAGAAAGCTAGCCCTCCGCGTTGGCTGTTTGACAGAAAGCTAGCCCTCCGCGTTGGCTGTTTGACAGAAAGCTAGCCCTCCGCGTTGGCTGTTTGACAGAAAGCTAGCCCTCCGTCTTGGCTGTTTGACAGAAAGCTAGCCCTCCGTCTTGGCTGTTTGACAGAACGCTAGTCCTCCGTATTGGCTGTTTGACAGAAAGCTAGCCCTCCGTATTGGCTGTTTGACAGAAAGCTAGCCCTCCGTATTGGCTGTTTGACAGAAAGCTAGCCCTCCGCATTGGCTGTTTGACAGAAAGCTAGCCCTCCGCATTGGCTGTTTGACAGAAAGCTAGCTCTCCGCATTGGCTGTTTGACAGAAAGCTAGCCCTCCGCATTGGCTGTTTGACAGAAAGCTAGCCCTCCGTATTGGCTGTTTGACAGAACGCTAGTCCTCCGTATTGGCTGTTTGACAGAAAGCTAGCCCTCCGCATTGGCTGTTTGACAGAAAGCTAGCCCTCCGCATTGGCTGTTTGACAGAAAGCTAGCCCTCCGTATTGGCTGTTTGACAGAAAGCTAGCCCTCCGTATTGGCTGTTTGACAGAAAGCTAGCCCTCCGTATTGGCTGTTTGACAGAAAGCTAGCCCTCCGTATTGGCTGTTTGACAGAAAGCTAGCCCTCCGTATTGGCTGTTTGACAGAAAGCTAGCCCTCCGTATTGGCTGTTTGACAGAAAGCTAGCCCTCCGTATTGGCTGTTTGACAGAAAGCTAGCCCTCCGTATTGGCTGTTTGCATTCCAGAAGCACTTCCTCCTATTTATTTCATATTGAGCCACTTTACGCCCATTTTATTAGTCCAACTGCGTTCCATGCTAGAGGTGTGTGTGGTGTGCGTGTGTCTGTGTGTGTGTGTGTCTGTGTGTGTGTGTGTCTGTGTGTGTGTGTGTGTCTGTATGAGTGTGTAATCTGCATGACCCTCACAACTCTCCAGTTCCGCTCAGGCTCTTAACCTCTCTCTCTCTAGCTGCTCTCTCCCTCTTTCTCGCACCAGAGAGATAAATGAATGTCGCAGAGCTCCTCTCCCCCTGCCTCAGGCAGCAGACTAACCAGTCTTTAAATCATTAATAAGCAGAAAATGAGGCTGCATATGTCTGCTGCCGGAGATATTGACGAGGCACTTCTTTCTCCTCTTCACCTCTCTTTTCATTTGTTGCCGTGAATTTAACGAACAAGCCACTCATATTTAGAGGAGGTAAAGCTGTGAAAAACGGATTGCTGTACGTAGACTATACTTGGGGAGCGATGATTACTGTACGTAGACTACACCTGGGGAGGGATGATTGCTGTACGTAGACTACACCTGGGGAGGGGTGATTGCTGTATGAATGTAGACTATACCTGGGGAGGGATGATTGCTGTACGTAGACTACACCTGGGGAGGGATGATTGCTGTATGTAGACTACACCTGGGGAGGGATGATTGCTGTATGTAGACTACACCTGGGGAAGGAGAAGCGTGAGACTCCATTATTAGCAGTACTGAGGCGGGGTCCCCCAGGGGTGTGTCCTGACGCCCCTGTAGAGTTACTGTGTGAGTAGCTCCTCTTCCTCACATTGGGTCGTGAGTAATTAGTTAGAACCTACATTGAGAAAGGTATCGAACCTGTACCCAGCTGGACCTGGGGGTCTTTCCTGGTGCAGAGGCTCATGGGACCTGGTAGATTTGATGATGGGTGGAAGTATGGAACGTCTCACGTAGCCAGTACCCCTCAATTCCAGACTGGCTCTATGACAAACAGAAAGACACATACACTGAGTGATAAAACATTAGGAACACCTGCTCTTTCCATTACATACTGTAGACTGACCAGGTGATTCCAGGGTGAAAGCTCTGATCCCTTATTGATGTCACTTGTTAAATCCACTTCGATCAGTGTAGATGAAGAGGAGGAGACAAGTTAAAGAAAGATGTTTAAGCCTTGAGACAATTGAGACATGTGTACCATTGTGTATGTGTTGCCATTCAGAGGGTGAATGGGCAAGATAAAAGATTTAAGTGCCTTTGAACGGGGTATGGTAGTAGGCGCCAGGAGCACCGGTTTGTGTCAAGAACTGCAACGCTGCTGGGTTTTTCACACTCAACAGTTTCCTGTGTGTATCAAGAATGATTCACCACCCAAAGGACATCCAGCCAACTTGACACAACTGTGGGAATCATTGGAGTCAACATGAGCCAGCATCCCTGTAGAACGCTTTCGACACCTTGTAGAGTCCATGCCCCCGACGAATTGAGGCTGTCCTGAGAGTGAAAGGAGGGTTGCAACTCAATATTAGGTGTTCCTAATGTTTGGTATACTCTGTGTGTACACACGGGGCTCTGGTGACTCATACTAGGCACGGGGCCCGTGGTGACTCATACTAGGCACGGGGCCCTGGTGACTCATACTAGGCACGGGGCCGTGGTGACTCATACTAGGCACGGGGCCGTGGTGACTCATACTAGGCACGGGGCCGTGGTGACTCATACTAGGCACGGGGCCCTGTTGTGACTCATACTAGGCACGGGGCCCTGTTGTGACTCATACTAGGCACGGGGCCCTGTTGTGACTCATACTAGGCACGGGGCCCTGTTGTGACTCATACTAGGCACGGGGCCCTGTTGTGACTCATACTAGGCACGGGGCCCTGTTGTGACTCATACTAGGCACGGGGCCCTGTTGTGACTCATACTAGGCACGGGGCCCTGTTGTGACTCATACTAGGCACGGGGCCCTGTTGTGACTCATACTAGGCACGGGGCCCTGTTGTGACTCATACTAGGCACGGGGCCCTGTTGTGACTCATACTAGGCACGGGGCCGTGGTGACTCATACTAGGCACGGGGCCGTGGTGACTCATACTAGGCACGGGGCCCTGTTGTGACTCATACTAGGCACGGGGCCCTGTTGTGACTCATACTAGGCACGGGGCCCTGGTGACTCATTGACTTATATTGACTCATAGACATGGGGTTATATTGACATATAGACATGGGGTTATATTGACTCATAGACATGGGGTTATATTGACTCATAGACATGGGGTTATATTGACTCATAGACATGGGGTTATATTGACTCATAGACATGGGGTTATATTGACTCATAGACATGGGGTTATATTGACTCATAGACATGGGGTTATATTGACTCATAGACATGGGGTTATATTGACTCATAGACATGGGGTTATATTGACTCATAGACATGGGGTTATATTGACTCATAGACATGGGGTTATATTGACTCATAGACATGGGGTTATATTGACTCATAGACATGGGGTTATATTGACTCATAGACATGGGGTTATATTGACTCATAGACATGGGGTTATAACCCCATGTCAATATGAGTCAATATATCCCCATGTCTATATGCGTCAATATTATATAGACATGGACTCATATAGACATGGGGTTATAATATAGACATGGGGTTATAATATAGACATGGGGTTATATTGACTCATATAGACATGGGGTTATATTGACTCATATAGACATGGGGTTATATAGACATGGGGTTATATTGACTCATATAGACATGGGGTTATATAGACATGGGGTTATATTGACTCCAGTTCAATCCAAAGCATTTCCCCTCAGGGACAGGAAGTGTTGCATGTGGAGGAGTGGCCTTGATAGAAACATGTCAATAAAAGCAGTGGGGAAGTACCTGGGGTCAGGATGAATCTTAGTAACAGGGGGCAGTCTGAGCTCGGGGATGGTGTGTCTCTTCGGGAAGCCCCGTGACCTTTTCACCTTTGAGGCGTGACCCAGGCTGCTTCTCATACTGGGCATGCTCCGTTGGCTCAGCGTGTCTTCCTCATCCTGGGCTCCTCTTCTCGTTCCACCAGGCAGCGGGGGCAGATCTCTAGTCACATCCTGAACAAAATGAGGAAGATGAGGTGGGGGGGGGGGGGGGGTGTTTGTGTTCATATGATGCTCTGTCTGAAACCCCTATCTGATCTTTCCAGATCTACAGGAAGGGCGTAGAGGGTCGAAGACAGGGGGGGTCAATTTGGGATCTAACAATCAACCATTGTGTATTGATCATTTCAAGAAGTCTGTGTTTTCCCTAAACCCTATTCCAGAGTGATAGAAGAGAGGATAGTATCTGTATGAAGATGACCTACTAGCTGCTGTTCCTGTACTTTACCTTACGGTGCTGCAGGTAGGCTGGCTCTGAGTAGTAGGAGAGGACAGGGGAGACGGTCTCTCTGTGCGGTGACTGGGTTCTCTTGATCCTGGGGAGGTGCATCTTAACGAAGTGCTGCTGATCAGAGGGCCTGTCCATAAGATACATGGATGTTTCCTCAGAATGGACAAGGAAACAGGGTTATATATATATATCGTTGGTACCTATGAAGCTACGTTGTACAACCTTTATAGAAATAAACAGCGACTATCCAATCCTGGTATTGTGTAGTATGTATACAACTTCCCTAGAGATAAACGCTGTTTATCCTCAACGTATATCCAATCCTGGTATTGTGTAGTATGTATACAACTTCCCTAGAGATAAACGGAGACTATCCTCAACGTATATCCAATCCTGATATTGTGTAGTATGTATACAACTTCCCTAGAGATAAACGGAGACTATCCTCAACGTATATCCAATCCTGATATTGTGTAGTATGTATACAACTTCCCTAGAGATAAACGCTGTTTATCCTCAACGTATATCCAATCCTGATATTGTGTAGTATGTATACAACTTCCCTAGAGATAAACACTGTTTATCCTCAACGTATATCCAATCCTGGTATTGTGTAGTATGTATACAACTTCCCTAGAGATAAACACTGTTTATCCTCAACGTATATCCAATCCTGATATTGTGTAGTATGTATACAACTTCCCTAGAGATAAACACTGTTTATCCTCAACGTATATCCAATCCTGATATTCGATAACTTCTTCAGAGACATAAAAACTCATAAAATTCAAACTTTTTTTTTTTGGCATCAATTTATATCAATATATATTGTAAACACACTCACCAGCCTCTCGTTCTCTTCCATGAAGTGTTTCTTTGTCAGCTCAGGATGCTGCTGTTGTCCTCATATCTACTGTAGAAGAGCCGGGAGACAGAAAATAGCTTAAAAACCTTTAAATTACGTTTCCAAACTGAGAATTAATCTAAACATTCCTATTCATTAGAATGAGTCCTTTTTTGTTGTTGTGGTAATTATTCATTCTTTCAACCCAAGCCAGCAGCACCGGTAAGATTCTATTAGTGCGGAAAGCTATTTGCATATAAATAGCATTTTGCTGCATTAATTCCAGCTCTGGGCAGAGGAAAACATGTTTAATGATTGCTTGGTTGGTAATCTGACAAACGGATTCAAGAGAAGTCTTTTAAATTAACCCACTTTGTGTTTTTTAAAGGTAAATTGCTGATTAAGTTTAAAATTTGCCATGAAATAACCGGTTGTATCTGGTCCACTCCTGTCTCTCTGCCCAAAACACAACCTCTAAAATACTCAGTCAAGTCATTTCAAGTGGTCCTTAACCCTCACATGAACTAGGGAATGCTGCCTACAACCTCATGATAATCACGAGTATTCAGACTAAATCAGATAGCTTTGTCACACGCCAGACCTTTCTTGAGTTGAAGAACAAACTCAAATGTGTTTAGTATTTCTGCAGAATAAAGCTAATCGCATTATAGCATACGTCTACCTCAAAGACACTGAGTTAAGTTACTGTGTAAAGTTCAGTAGAGAGTCGTACCTGAGTGCTGGTCATGTCAGCCGTTGAGCAGGGTGGATAGTGGGAGGTAAAGTGTTGAGGAGGCTCCTGAGTGCCTGCCTCTGCCCCCTCCTACCTCTTGCAGAGAACACCGTGAACTAACACTGAGGGGATAGGTCAGCTCTGAAGCACCAGTTAAGCCAGCCCACTGCTGCTGATGGGTTCTTCTATGGGGACGGCCAAATAAAACTCAGTCTGAAGGAACGGGGACTAGTCCGTCTGAAGGAACGGGGACTAGTCCGTCTGAAGGAACGGGGACTAGTCCGTCTGAAGGAACGGGGACTAGTCCGTCTGAAGGAACGGGGACTAGTCCGTCTGAAGGAACGGGGACTAGTCCGTCTGAAGGAACGGGGACTAGTCCGTCTGAAGGAACGGGGACGACTCAGTCTGAAGGAACGGGGACTGAAGGAACGGGGACTGAAGGAACGGGGACTGAAGGAACGGGGACTGAAGGAACAGGGACTGAAGGAACAGGGACTGAAGGAACAGGGACTAGTCAGTCTAAAGGAACAGGGACTAGTCAGTTTAAAGGAACAGGGACTAGTCAGTTTAAAGGAACAGGGACTAGTCAGTCTAAAGGAACAGGGACTAGTCAGTCTAAAGGAACAGGGACTAGTCAGTCTAAAGGAACAGGGACTAGTCAGTCTAAAGGAACAGGGACTAGTCAGTCTAAAGGAACAGGGACTAGTCAGTCTAAAGGAACAGGGACTAGTCAGTCTAAAGGAACAGGGACTAGTCAGTCTAAAGGAACAGGGACTGAAGGAACAGGGACCACTCAGTCTGAAGGAACGGGGACCACTCAGTCTGAAGGAACGGGGACCACTCAGTCTGAAGGAACGGGGACCACTCAGTCTGAAGGAACGGGGACCACTCAGTCTGAAGGAACGGGGACCACTCAGTCTGAAGGAACGGGGACCACTCAGTCTGAAGGAACGGGGACCACTCAGTCTGAAGGAACGGGGACCACTCAGTCTGAAGGAACGGGGACCACTCAGTCTGAAGGAACGGGGACCACTCAGTCTGAAGGAACGGGGACCACTCAGTCTGAACAGGGACCACTCAGTCTGAAGGAACAGGGACTGAAGGAACGGGGACCACTCAGTCTGAAGGAACGGGGACCACTCAGTCTGAAGGAACGGGGACCACTCAGTCTGAAGGAGCGGGGACTAGTCAGTCTAAAGGAACAGGGACTGAAGGAACAGGGACCACTCAGTCTGAAGGAACGGGGACCACTCAGTCTGAAGGAACGGGGACCACTCAGTCTGAAGGAACGGGGACCACTCAGTCTGAAGGAACGGGGACCACTCAGTCTGAAGGAACGGGGACCACTCAGTCTGAAGGAACGGGGACCACTCAGTCTGAAGGAACGGGGACCACTCAGTCTGAAGGAACGGGGACCACTCAGTCTGAAGGAACGGGGACCACTCAGTCTGAAGGAACGGGGACCACTCAGTCTGAACAGGGACCACTCAGTCTGAAGGAACAGGGACTGAAGGAACGGGGACCACTCAGTCTGAAGGAACGGGGACCACTCAGTCTGAAGGAGCGGGGACCACTCAGTCTGAAGGAGCGGGGACCACTCAGTCTGAAGGAGCGGGGACCACTCAGTCTGAAGGAGCGGGGACCACTCAGTCTGAAGGAGCGGGGACCACTCAGTCTGAAGGAGCGGGGACCACTCAGTCTGAAGGAGCGGGGACCACTCAGTCTGAAGGAGCGGGGACCACTCAGTCTGAAGGAGCGGGGACCACTCAGTCTGAAGGAGCGGGGACCACTCAGTCTGAAGGAGCGGGGACCACTCAGTCTGAAGGAGCGGGGACCACTCAGTCTGAAGGAGCGGGGACCACTCAGTCTGAAGGAACGGGGACTGAAGGAACAGGGACTACTCAGTCTGAAGGAACAGGGACCAGTCAGTCTGAAGGAACAGGGACTGAAGGAACAGGGACTACTCAGACTGAAGGAACGGGGACTGAAGGAACAGGGACTACTCAGTCTGAAGTCCATTCAAAGGGACTCTCTATTCCAATGATTCATGAGTGAGTTTCTGAGTAATACAGGGAGTACTCAGTACTGTGACGCTGTGAGGTGAACCTGATATAACAGATGTAGTGTGACCTGTTAGACCTATTACTGTGAGACATTACCACAGTTGATTGCATCAGAATAGATTTAGGCTACCATCATCTAGATGTATAGGATTTTACCTTGAGGTTTGAAATGATTTTGCCCTTCAGGTATACCATTATCACTGATTAACAGAACATTACCTTACACTATGAACTTATTTCCTCTGACTGGTATCCAAAGCCAACCTGAGTTGAGCCCTGTGTGAGAGATCTGTGAGTTTAGCCCTGTGTTTGAGAGATCTGTGAGTTTAGCCCTGTGTTTGATAGATCTGTGAGTTGAGCCCTGTGTTTGAGAGATATGTGTTTGAGAGAATTGTGAGTTGAGCCCTGTGTTTGAGAGGAGACCTGTGAGTTGAGCCTTGTGTTTGAGAGATCTGTGAGTTGATCCTTGTGTTTGAGAGAGCTGAGTTTGAGAGATATGTGTTTGAAATGAGACCTGTGATTTGAGCCCTGTAGATCTGTGAGCTGAGCCCTGTGTTTGAGAGATATTTGAGTTGCGCCCTGTGTTTGAGAACTACCTCCTACTGTGATGTCTCCCAGAGGAGAGCTCTCCTAATAGGCCACACCAGAGGGACTAACCCCCTCCTACTGTGATGTCTCCCAGAGGAGAGCTCTCCCAACAGGCCACACCAGAGGGACTAACCCCCTCCTACTGTGATGTCTCCCAGAGGAGAGCTCTCCTAATAGGCCACACCAGAGGGACTAACCCCCTCCTACTGTGATGTCTCCCAGAGGAGAGCTCTCCCAACAGGCCACACCAGAGGGACTAACCCCCTCCTACTGTGATGTCTCCCAGAGGAGAGCTCTCCCAACAGGCCACACCAGAGGGACTAACCCCCTCCTACTGTGATGTCTCCCAGAGGAGAGCTCTCCTAACAGGCCACACCAGAGGGACTAACCCCCTTCTACTGTGATGTCTCCCAGAGGAGAGCTCTCCTAATAGGCCACACCAGCATCACACACATTCCAGACACTACAATCATTAGCTCCCTCACATAATCCACCCAGAGCACACACTCACCAAGGATTGAGCTGTTGTTGCTAGTTCCAGCATATATAGACCATTTACAGGGAACTATCCAATGAAGTGGGACCTAAATACCTGATAGTCTTTCTCTGTCATTGTTAGGTTTTATTTACAGTTTTAAATAATGTTGTTTGGAGAGAAATAATTTTTACCTTTATTTAACTAAGCAAGTCAGTTAAGAACAAATTCATATTTACAATGATGGCCTACCGGGAAACAGTGGGTTAAACTGCCTTGTTCAAGGGCAGAACGACAGATGTTTACCTTGTCAGCTCGGGGATTCGATCCAGCAACCTTTCGGTTACTGGCCCGATGTTGTAACCACTAGGCTACCTGCCGCCCCGTCTAGTGGTTAAATAAAACCAGTTCAGAAATGTAGTTTGGTTTTAATCTATAATATTTACTGGTGACCACTGCTCCCTACTGGTAAATGGCAGAATGAAGTCCAAGGACCTCAACGGAGTCAAAGGCTACGTCCCAATTGACCATCCTTCCCCTGGAAGTGTGTATACCAGTGTAAACATGCATACTTCAGGAGAAGGGTGGAGAATGGGGACACAACTGGAGGTAAAGATGTCCACTCCAACTGGAGTGGACATCTTTATGATGTCTACTTAATGAGCTAACAAAATTACCCTTCAACCTTCCAAAGCTTATTAGCAGCCCTCTAATTGACCCTTCACGTTAATTAATTAATTATAGCTTACTTGCTACCGTGGAACATTAGACCCCCCTTTTCATCTGATCAGCAACAAAATGGGGACAAGTGAGACATACGTTGAGTAACTTTACAAAAGTTAATTTCGGATTCTGAAGTGGCATGTAGCCTAGCGGTTGAAGTGTTGGTCCAGTAACTAAAAAAAAGTTGCTGGTTCGAATACTTGAGCAGACGATGTGAAAAATCTGTCGATGTGCCCTTGAGCAAGGCACTTCATCTAAATTAGCTCCAGGGGCGCCGTACTACGATGGCTAAACTCTGTAAAACCACACATTTCACTGACCTATCTGGTGTATGTGACAATAAAACATTTGTATTTATTTTTCCTCCTCTCTTTTGATGATGTGGGATGTCCCTGTCATCTTTGGCACGTAAACGTGCTGATAGATGCACCTGTTAGGACTATAAAACTGAACAGACACGGACCGGTCGTTTAGCGTGGAGTAGCTAGTGACCTTTGCAGAGATAGATTTTCTATGATGAATGTGGTCTTTTAAAGGTTTGGGTTTTCATCAACTGAACGTATTATCTATGTTGGGTTATGAGGCTCACTGCAGTCATTTAATACAGCAAAGGGTTGGTTTTTGAAGAGAATCGGCACATCTTTCACCATCTTTAGAATGGTTGGTGAGTATTGGTCTGCTGCTCGGAGGGTAGCATTATGGAACTGGCCTGCTGCTTAGAGGGTAGCATTATGGTACTGGCCTGCTGCTTGGAGGGTAGCATTATGGCACTGGCCTGCCGCTTGGAGGGTAGCATTATGGAACTGGCCTGCTGCTTAGAGGGTAGCATTATGGTACTGGCCTGCCGCTTGGAGGGTAGCATTATGGCACTGGCCTGCCGCTTGGAGGGTAGCATTATGGAACTGGCCTGCTGCTCGGAGGGTAGAATTATGGTACTGGCCTGCTGCTCGGAGGGTAGCATTATGGTACTGGCCTGCTGCTCGGAGGGTAGAATTATGGTACTGGCCTGCTGCTCGGAGGGTAGCATTATGGAACTGGCCTGCTGCTTAGAGGGTAGAATTATGGTACTGGCCTGCTGCTCGGAGGGTAGCATTATGGTACTGGCCTGCTGCTCGGAGGGTAGCATTATGGTACTGGCCTGCCGCTCGGAGGGTAGCATTATGGCACTGGCCTGCCGCTTGGAGGGTAGCATTATGGTACTGGCCTGCTGCTTGGAGGGTAGCATTATGGTACTGGCCTGCTGCTCGGAGGGTAGCATTATGGTACTGGCCTGCCGCTTGGAGGGTAGCATTATGGCACTGGCCTGCCGCTTGGAGGGTAGCATTATGGCACTGGCCTGCCGCTTGGAGGGTAGCATTATGGCACTGGCCTGCCGCTTGGAGGGTAGCATTATGGCACTGGCCTGCCGCTTGGAGGGTAGCATTATGGCACTGGCCTGCCGCTTGGAGGGTAGCATTATGGCACTGGCCTGCCGCTTGGAGGGTAGCATTATGGCACTGGCCTGCCGCTTGGAGGGTAGCATTATGGCACTGGCCTGCCGCTTGGAGGGTAGCATTATGGCACTGGCCTTGGAGGGTAGCATTATGGAACTGGCCTGCCGCTTGGAGGGTAGCATTATGGAACTGGCCTGCCGCTTGGAGGGTAGCATTATGGAACTGGCCTGCCGCTTGGAGGGTAGCATTATGGAACTGGCCTGCCGCTTGGAGGGTAGCATTATGGAACTGGCCTGCCTCTTGGAGGGTAGCATTATGGAACTGGCCTGCTGCTTGGAGGGTAGCATTATGGCATGAATTACATGTGTTTACACAGGCAGACCTATTATGCATTTTTTTCCCCCACTCATTGGTCTTTTGACCAATTATAATCAGCTCTGAAAAAGATCTGTGATTGGTCAAAAGACCAATTAGTAGAAAACATTTCAGAATTGTTCTGCCTAACACAACCATGGTCTCACACTTGTAACTGCAACATTTTGCTCAGGGCCCTCAAAAGGCTTGGGCCGGCTCTGGCTACATGTCTGGATAGGGCCCCCAAAAGGCTAGGGCCGGCTCTGGCTGCATGTCTGGGTATGGACGTGGGTACGCAGACCTACGAGCCATTGCGGCCCCTCATGTTGTGTTCAGATTTTTTGTGGCCCCCATCAAATGTGCCTATCCCTGCACTAGAGGGATCATGAATGACAACATTAATTCAGGCAGAAATTCACCTCTATTTGGGCATTTTTCCATAGGTGGATTATTTACCTCACCACACCTTAACTCTCAAGAGCGTGAAATATTGAGCTTTATATACAGTTGAAGTCGGAGGTTTACATACACTTAGGTTGGAGTCATTAAAACTCGTTTTTCAACCACTCCACAAATGTCTCGTTAACTAGTTTTGGCAAGTTGGTTAGAACATCTACTTTGTGCATGACAATACATTTTTCCAAGAATTGTTTACAGACAGATTATTTCACTGTATCACAATTCCAGTGGGTCAGAAGTTTACATACACGAAGTTGACTGTGCCTTTAAACAGCTTGGAAAATTCCAGAAAATTATGTCATTGCTTTAGAAGCTTCTGATAGGCTAATTGACATCATTTGAGTCAATTGGAGGTGTACCTGTGGATGTATTTCAAGGCCTACCTTCAAACTCAGTGCCTCTTTGCTTGACATCATGGGGAGATCAGCCAGGACCTCAGAAAAAAATGGTAGACCTCCACAAGTCTGGTTTATCCTTGGGAGCAATTTTCAAACGCATGAAGGTACCACGTTCATCTGTACAAACAATAGTGCGCAAGTATAAACACCATGGGACCATGCAGCCGTCACACCGCGCAGGAAGGAGACGCGTTGTGTCTCCTAGAGATGAACGTACTTTGGTGCGAAAAGTGCAAATCAATCCCAGAACCACAGCAAAGGACCTTGTGAAGATGCTGGAGGAAACAGGTACAAAAGTATCTATATCCACAGTAAAAGGAGTCCGATATCGACCTAACCTGAAAGGCCGTTCAGCAAGGAAGATGCCACTGCTCCAAAACCTACATAAAAAAGCCAGACTACAGTTTGCCACTACACATGGGGACAAAGATCATACTTTTTAGAGAAATGTCCTCTGGTCTGATGAAACAAAAATAGAACTGTTTGGCCATAATGACCATTGTTATGTTTGGAGGAAAAAGGGGGTTGGCTTGCAAGCCAAAGAACACCATCCCAACCGTGAAGCACAGGGGTGGCAGCATCATGTTGTGGGGGTGCTTTGCTGCAGGAGGGACTGGTGCACTTCACAAAATAGATGGCATTATGAGGCAGGAAAATTATGTGGATATATTGAAGCAACATCTCAAGACATCAGTCAGGAAGTTAAAGCTTGGTCGCAAATGGGTCTTCCAAATGGACAATGACCCCAAGCATACTTCCAAAGTTGTGGAAAAATGGCTTAAGGACAACAAAGTCAAGGTAATGGAATGGCCATCACAAAGCCCTGACCTCAATCCGATAGAAAAAGCGTGTGCGAGCAAGGAGGCCTTCAAACCTGACTCAGTTACACCAGCTCTGTCAGGAGGAATGGGCCAAAATTCACCCAACTTATTGTGGGAAGCTTGTGGAAGGCTACCTGAAACGTTTGACCCAAGTTAAACAATTTAAAGGCAATGCTACCAAATACTAACTGAGTGTATGTAAACTTCTGACACACTGGGAATGTGATGAAAGAAATAAAAGCTGAAATAAATCATTCTCTCAACTATTATTCTGACATTTCACATTCTTAAAATGAAGTGTTGATCCTAACTGACCTAAGACAGGGAATTTTTACTAGGATTAAATGTCAGGAATTGTGAAAAAATGAGTTTAAATGTATATGTAAACTTCCGACTTCAACTGTATCTATACATGTAAACCTATAGCTTTATATCTATACATTTAAACCTGTAGTCAGTGTATGAGCTATACTCCTGCACCTTTCTCTGCCCGGCACGTGACGCGCACGGCAACAGCAGCCACGTCCAACTCCATACTGTTAAGGTCCCATTTCTCAGTTCCTTCAGGAAGGACTGAGCTCTCAGTGGGGGACATCAGACTGATGGAAGGACTGAGCTCTCAGTGGGGGACATCAGACTGATGGAAGGACTGAGCTCTCAGTGGGGGACATCAGACTGATGGAAGGACTGCCTCTCAGTGGGGGACATCAGACTGATGGAAGGACCGGCCTCTCAGTGGGGGACATCAGACTGATGGAAGGACCGGCCTCTCAGTGGGGGACATCAGACTGATGGAAGGACCGGCCTCTCAGTGGGGGACATCAGACTGATGGAAGGACCGGCCTCTCAGTGGGGGACATCAGACTGATGGAAGGACCGGCCTCTCAGTGGGGGACATCAGACTGATGGAAGGACTGGCCTCTCAGTGGGGGACATCAGACTGATGGAAGGACCGGCCTCTCAGTGGGGGACATCAGACTGATGGAAGGACCGGCCTCTCAGTGGGGGACATCAGACTGATGGAAGGACCGGCCTCTCAGTGGGGGACATCAGACTGATGGAAGGACCGGCCTCTCAGTGGGGGACATCAGACTGATGGAAGGACCGGCCTCTCAGTGGGGGGACATCAGACTGATGGAAGGACTGGCCTCTCAGTGGGGGGACATCAGACTGATGGAAGGACTGGCCTCTCAGTGGGGGGACATCAGACTGATGGAAGGACTGGCCTCTCAGTGGGGGACATCAGACTGATGGAAGGACCGCCTCTCAGTGGGGGGACATCAGACTGATGGAAGGACTGCCTCTCAGTGGGGGGACATCAGACTGATGGAAGGACTGCCTCTCAGTGGGGGACATCAGACTGATGGAAGGACTGGCCTCTCAGTGGGGGACATCAGACTGATGGAAGGACTGGCCTCTCAGTGGGGGACATCAGACTGATGGAAGGACCGGCCTCTCAGTGAGGGACATCAGACTGATGGAAGGACCGGCCTCTCAGTGGGGGACATCAGACTGATGGAAGGACTGAGCTCTCAGTGGGGGACATCAGACTGATGGAAGGACTGAGCTCTCAGTGGGGGACATCAGACTGATGGAAGGACTGCCTCTCAGTGGGGGACATCAGACTGATGGAAGGACTGCCTCTCAGTGGGGGACATCAGACTGATGGAAGGACTGAGCTCTCAGTGGGGGACATCAGACTGATGGAAGGACTGAGCTCTCAGTGGGGGACATCAGACTGATGGAAGGACTGAGCTCTCAGTGGGGGACATCAGACTGATGGAAGGACTGAGCTCTCAGTGGGGGACATCAGACTGATGGAAGGACTGAGCTCTCAGTGGGGGACATCAGACTGATGGAAGGACTGGCCTCTCAGTGGGGGACATCAGACTGATGGAAGGACCGGCCTCTCAGTGGGGGACATCAGACTGATGGAAGGACCGGCCTCTCAGTGGGGGACATCAGACTGATGGAAGGACCGGCCTCTCAGTGGGGGACATCAGACTGATGGAAGGACCGGCCTCTCAGTGGGGGACATCAGACTGATGGAAGGACCGGCCTCTCAGTGGGGGACATCAGACTGATGGAAGGACTGAGCTCTCAGTGGGGGACATCAGACTGATGGAAGGACTGAGCTCTCAGTGGGGGACATCAGACTGATGGAAGGACTGAGCTCTCAGTGGGGGACATCAGACTGATGGAAGGACTGCCTCTCAGTGGGGGACATCAGACTGATGGAAGGACTGAGCTCTCAGTGGGGGACATCAGACTGATGGAAGGACTGAGCTCTCAGTGGGGGACATCAGACTGATGGAAGGACTGAGCTCTCAGTGGGGGACATCAGACTGATGGAAGGACTGGCCTCTCAGTGGGGGACATCAGACTGATGGAAGGACTGGCCTCTCAGTGGGGGACATCAGACTGATGGAAGGACTGAGCTCTCAGTGGGGGACATCAGACTGATGGAAGGACTGGCCTCTCAGTGGGGGACATCAGACTGATGGAAGGACTGAGCTCTCAGTGGGGGACATCAGACTCAGCCTCTCAGTGGGGGACATCAGACTGATGGTCCTTTTGTTGAAACAGATAAGAGAGCATCCTGAAAAAGGTAAATTTTTCTTCCCCCTCAAAAGCAGTGCACTGTATAGGGAATAGGGAGCCATTTGTGACCCACCCTGACAGGATAAGGAATGAAGCAGTAACATCAGCTCTGGGTACACTGCCCCCCCCCCCCAACATTTTTTTTTATACATTTACTACTGGCTGTTTGCAGTTTTAACTTTATGTGTTTACTCATAATCTCTCTACATCAGCTGAGGGTAGAGACTCTATACCAAGGAATAGATAACACGAGGTGAGTCAGCATTTCACTGTCAGGTCTACACCGTTGTATTAGGGCTCATGTGACACATACAACTTGATGATCCTGGATCTGAGGCAAGAAAATCAGTTCACGCTTTTATTCACAAAATGTACTTCCTGTCCATCTATAGATGTCTGTTCCTAATGCGGGTCTTTCACCAAGGTAACGCGCTGCCTTGTAGAAGACACGTCCGTTCCCTTATTGGGTTGTTCTGAACATGCTAATGGAGTCAAAAGGTCAAATACCCTCTGCACACGACCACTAGTCGATGCAAGAGACGTGTACAAATTAAAATGAGGGCGAAAATATTCTAAATATTCTATCCCCTTATTCAACAGAACTCCCTGTCCTGACGATGTCTCTCACACCTCTTTAATAGAAGACTTCTGAATACAGTTTTAAACATCACCTTGTCTGATTGTGTGAACCCCCCCCTCCTCAACCAAGCTTTGTTCTAACCAACAAGACAAAAACAGAGATGGACATTCGATTCTTACAAAAACAAAAAAAATAAACCCTCCCTCATTTCAATTCAACCCAATCTGGTAAGAAACATGGTAACAAAAACTCAGTGATGGTCCGGAAACCATAAAACTCAATCTTCTATAATTTTATTGATTTAACCCCTGTAGATCCCGTGTTAGTCATGTCTCCTGTCTTGTATGTTAGGAGCAGTGTGTATGTATACATATATATATCCCATCGTTCGTAGAGTTGAGCTGTAAACTGTCAGTCCGTTTCCATTTAAGTCAGTTCATATGGTCATCATCATCATCTCAGCAAAAACAGTCCCTCTGCAGCAGCATCCAAAATCTGCATGGAGGAACCTGTGGAACTCAGGATTTATTAGAAAACACAACCAAAAAAAAAAAAAAAGGAACGATGGAACAAACCAGAAACTGATTTATTTTGTTGTTTTTTTTAAGAAAAAATTAAATGAGAAATGTGGTGATGAGCTTAAAAGCTTTAAAGAGAACCTTTTTTTTTTTTTTACTTGTATTTTTTATTTTTACATTTTACATTTTTTTTGTGTTTTAAAGTTCAAATATTTGTATTTTCTCCTATAACTGTTGCTGATTCAGTGCAATGCATCATGGAACGATTGATAAAAGGGTCCCCCCAGGTATTTTTTGTTGTTGCGGCATCATGTTTTGGGAATGAACAGAAGAAGAGGGGAATTGTGGGAAAGTCATAGTTTAGCTGGTGTCCATGGACTCCATGTTAGCGGAGGACGAGTCCCTCTGGATGCTTTCAAAGATGGCCGCCAGCTCAGGGTTGGAGGAGATCTGGGACTGGAACTCGCTCATCAGGGGACTCTTCTCTGCCTCGGGGATGGTGAGGAGGGCGACCACCGCCCGCATGGCTGACCGCTTCAACTCATCCTGCTTCTCAAACTCCTGCTTCACTGAGTTGGCCTTCACCTGGGGGAGAGAGAGAGAGGGGTTGACATACTGTATGTAGGTGGGTGTTGGAGAGAGAGAGAGAGAGAGAGAGGGGTTGACATACTGTATGTAGGTGGTTGTTGGAGAGAGAGAGAGAGAAAGAGAGAGAGAGAGAGAGGGGTTGACAAACTGTATGTAGGTGGTTGTTGGAGAGAGAGAGAGAGAGAGAGAGAGAGAGAGAGAGGGGTTGACATACTGTATGTAGGTGGTTGTTGGAGAGAGAGAGAGAGAGAGAGAGAGAGAGAGAGAGAGAGAGAGGGGTTGACATACTGTATGTAGGTGGTTGTTGGAGAGAGAGAGAGGGGTTGACATACTGTATGTAGGTGGTTGTTGGAGAGAGAGAGAGAGAGAGAGAGAGAGAGAGAGAGAGGGGTTGACATACTGTATGTAGGTGGTTGTTGGAGAGAGAGAGAGAGAGAGAGAGAGAGAGAGAGGGGTTGACATACTGTATGTAGGTGGTTGTTGGAGAGAGAGAGAGGGGTTGACATACTGTATGTAGGTGGTTGTTGGAGAGAGAGAGAGAGAGAGAGAGGGGTTGACATACTGTATGTAGGTGGTTGTTGGAGAGAGAGAGAGAGAGAGAGAGAGAGAGAGAGAGAGAGAGAGGGGTTGACATACTGTATGTAGGTGGTTGTTGGAGAGAGAGAGAGAGAGAGAGAGAGAGAGAGAGAGAGAGAGAGAGAGAGAGAGAGAGAGAGAGAGAGAGAGAGAGAGAGAGAGAGAGGGGTTGACAAACTGTATGTAGGTGGTTGTTGGAGAGAGAGAGAGAGAGAGAGAGAGAGAGAGGGGTTGACAAACTGTATGTAGGTGGTTGTTGGAGAGAGAGAGAGAGAGAGAGAGAGAGAGAGAGAGAGAGGGGTTGACAAACTGTATGTAGGTGGTTGTTGGAGAGAGAGAGAGAGAGAGAGAGAGAGAGAGGGGTTGACAAACTGTATGTAGGTGGTTGTTAGAGAGAGAGAGAGAGAGAGAGGGGTTGACATACTGTATGTAGGTGGTTGTTGGAGAGAGAGAGAGGGAGAGAGCACAATCCATCCAGGGATTTTTTTTTTTTTAGGTCAATCTGTTTTCCATTAGTTTTCTATGGTAAGCCCTTTTTGATAGAAATATGCTTGCAGTTCCTATGACTTCCACTAGATGTCAACAGTCTTGTGAAATTGGTTGATGTTGTTCTTTTAGGAAATTAAGAAGTAGCCCTGTTAATTCCATGCGTCTCTCCAGGTGCACTAATGTTTTGGTGCGTACGACCTGGAACGTGCTTCACTTTGTTTTCGTCCGGTATTGAACACAGTTTATCCCGTCTTAAATTTTATCGAATATTTACGTTTTACGATACCTAAGTTTGGATTAGGAACATTGTTTGAAATGTTTGGACCAAGTTTACAGGTAATTTATTAGATACTTTGTAGTCATGTTGGGCGAGTTGGAACCGGTGTATTTTCTGAATCAAACGCACCAAATAAATGGACCTTTTGGGGATATAAAGAAGGAATTTATCGAACAAAAGGACCATTTGTGATGTTTATGGGACATATTGGAGTGCCAACAGAAGAAGATCTTCAAAGGTAAGGCATTTATTATATCGTTATTTCTGACTTTTGTGCCGCACCTGGCTGGTTGCAATATGATTTTCATGTGTTTGTATGCGGGGCGCTGTCCTCAGATAATCGCATGGTTTGCTTTCACCGTAAAGCCTTTTTGAAATCTGACACTGAGGCTGGATTAACAAGAAGTTAAGCTTTATTTTGATGTATTACACATGTATGTTTTGTGACTTTTTATGAGTATTTCTGGTTTTGAATTTAGCGCCCTGCAATTTCACTGAATGTTGTCAAATCAATCTCGTTAACGGGATTCGAGCGGGAATGGGGGTGAAGGGATCCCTAACAGGTTAAATATTGAAAAAGCCATTCTGCATGGGATGTCTGCAACCAGTATATTGACCTATTCTGTCTGGTCTCTGTGAATGGTACTATACCAGGGACAGTGTTGCGTCTGGTCTCTGTGAATGGTACTATACCAGGGACAGTGTTGCGTCTGGTCTCTGTGAATGGTACTATACCAGGGACAGTGTTGCGTCTGGTCTCTGTGAATGGTACTATACCAGGGACAGTGTTGCGTCTGGTCTCTGTGAATGGTACTATACCAGGGACAGTGTTGCGTCTGGTCTCTGTGAATGGTACTATACCAGGGACAGTGTTGCGTCTGGTCTCTGTGAATGGTACTATACCAGGGACAGTGTTGCGTCTGGTCTCTGTGAATGGTACTATACCAGGGACAGTGTTGCGTCTGGTCTCTGTGAATGGTACTATACCAGGGACAGTGTTGCGTCTGGTCTCTGTGAATGGTACTATACCAGGGACAGTGTTGCGTCTGGTCTCTGTGAATGGTACTATACCAGGGACAGTGTTGCGTCTGGTCTCTGTGAATGGTACTATACCAGGGACAGTGTTGCGTCTGGTCTCTGTGAATGGTACTATACCAGGGACAGTGTTGCGTCTGGTCTCTGTGAATGGTACTATACCAGGGACAGTGTTGCGTCTGGTCTCTGTGAATGGTACTATACCAGGGACAGTGTTGCGTCTGGTCTCTGTGAATGGTACTATACCAGGGACAGTGTTGCGTCTGGTCTCTGTGAATGGTACTGTACCAGGGACAGCGTCTGGTCTCTGTGAATGGTACTGTACCGGGGACAGCGTCTGGTCTCTGTGAATGGTACTGTACCGGGGACAGCGTCTGGTCTCTGTGAATGGTACTATACCGGGGACAGCGTCTGGTCTCTGTGAATGGTACTATACCGGGGACAGCGTCTGGTCTCTGTGAATGGTACTATACCGGGGACAGCGTCTGGTCTCTGTGAATGGTACTATACCGGGGACAGCGTCTGGTCTCTGTGAATGGTACTATACCGGGGACAGCGTCTGGTCTCTGTGAATGGTACTATACCGGGGACAGCGTCTGGTCTCTGAATGGTACTATACCGGGGACAGCGTTGCGTCTATTCTCTGTGAATGGTACTATACCGGGGACAGCGTTGCGTCTGGTCTCTGTGAATGGTACTATACCGGGGACAGCGTCTGGTCTCTGTGAATGGTACTGTACCAGGGACAGCGTCTGGTCTCTGTGAATGGTACTGTACCAGGGACAGCGTCTGGTCTCTGTGAATGGTACTGTACCAGGGACAGCGTCTGGTCTCTGTGAATGGTACTATACCAGGGACAGCGTCTGGTCTCTGTGAATGGTACTATACCAGGGACAGCGTCTGGTCTCTGTGAATGGTACTATACCAGGGACAGCGTCTGGTCTCTGTGAATGGTACTATACCAGGGACAGCGTCTGGTCTCTGTGAATGGTACTATACCAGGGACAGCGTCTGGTCTCTGTGAATGGTACTATACCGGGGACAGCGTCTGGTCTCTGTGAATGGTACTATACCGGGGACAGCGTCTGGTCTCTGTGAATGGTACTATACCGGGGACAGCGTCTGGTCTCTGTGAATGGTACTATACCGGGGACAGCGTCTGGTCTCTGTGAATGGTACTATACCGGGGACAGCGTTGCGTCTGGTCTCTGTGAATGGTACTATACCGGGGACAGCGTTGCGTCTGGTCTCTGTGAATGGTACTATACCGGGGACAGCGTTGCGTCTGGTCTCTGTGAATGGTACTATACCGGGGACAGCGTTGCGTCTGGTCTCTGTGAATGGTACTATACCGGGGACAGCGTTGCGTCTGGTCTCTGTGAATGGTACTATACCGGGGACAGCGTTGCGTCTGGTCTCTGTGAATGGTACTGTACCGGGGACAGCGTCTGGTCTCTGTGAATGGTACTATACCGGGGACAGCGTCTGGTCTCTGTGAATGGTACTATACCGGGGACAGCGTCTGGTCTCTGTGAATGGTACTATACCAGGGACAGCGTCTGGTCTCTGTGAATGGTACTATACCAGGCACAGCGTCTGGTCTCTGTGAATGGTACTATACCGGGGACAGCGTCTGGTCTCTGTGAATGGTACTATACC
Organism: Salvelinus namaycush; assembly: GCF_016432855.1. Taxonomy (NCBI): domain Eukaryota; kingdom Metazoa; phylum Chordata; class Actinopteri; order Salmoniformes; family Salmonidae; genus Salvelinus; species Salvelinus namaycush. The sequence continues at coordinate 51,063,530 of NC_052312.1, read as the reverse complement.
GGGGACAGCGTCTGGTCTCTGTGAATGGTACTATACCGGGGACAGCGTCTGGTCTCTGTGAATGGTACTATACCGGGGACAGCGTCTGGTCTCTGTGAATGGTACTATACCGGGGACAGCGTCTGGTCTCTGTGAATGGTACTATACCGGGGACAGTGTTGCGTCTGGTCTCTGTGAATGGTACTATACCGGGGACAGTGTTGCGTCTGGTCTCTGTGAATGGTACTATACCAGGGACAGTGTCTGGTCTCTGTGAATGGTACTATACCGGGGACAACGTGTCTGGTCTCACCTTGGTGGTGCAGGTGGCACGTAGCGGCTCAACCAGCCTGTCCAGCCTCTGTAGCACAGCACTGGGACACAGAGTGGAGAGTCTAGCCAGCATCAGGAACGTCAGCATCTGATCAGATAAACAACATGCCCATTATCCTCCAGCTCCATAAACCAACACTCCTCAATACAGGCCCTTATACAGTCTGGCCTTTAAATCATACAGACTACCTCCCTCTCCTGTTGTCTGATCTACATACAGACTCTCTCTCCTGTTATCTGATCTACATACAGACTCTCTCTCTCCTGTTATCTGATCTACATACAGACTCTCTCTCCTGTTGTCTGATCTACATACAGACTCTCTCTCTCCTGTTGTCTGATCTACATACAGACTCTCTCTCCTGTTATCTGATCTACATACAGACTACCTCTCCTGTTATCTGATCTACATACAGACTCTCTCTCTCCTGTTGTCTGATCTACATACAGACTCTCTCTCCTGTTATCTGATCTACATACAGACTCTCTCTCTCCTGTTGTCTGATCTACATACAGACTCTCTCTCCTGTTATCTGATCTACATACAGACTACCTCTCCTGTTATCTGATCTACATACAGACTCTCTCTCTCCTGTTGTCTGATCTACATACAGACTCTCTCTCTCCTGTTGTCTGATCTACATACAGACTCTCTCTCTCCTGTTGTCTGATCTACATACAGACTCTCTCTCTCCTGTTGTCTGATCTACATACAGACTCTCTCTCTCCTGTTATCTGATCTACATACAGACTCTCTCTCCTGTTATCTGATCTACATACAGACTCTCTCTCTCCTGTTGTCTGATCTACATACAGACTACCTCCCTCTCCTGTTGTCTGATCTACATACAGACTCTCTCTCCTGTTATCTGATCTACATACAGACTACCTCCCTCTCCTGTTGTCTGATCTACATACAGACTCTCTCTCCTGTTGTCTGATCTACATACAGACTCTCTCTCTCCTGTTGTCTGATCTACATACAGACTCTCTCTCCTGTTATCTGATCTACATACAGACTCTCTCTCCTGTTGTCTGATCTACATACAGACTCTCTCTCCTGTTATCTGATCTACATACAGACTACCTCCCTCTCCTGTTGTCTGATCTACATACAGACTACCTCCCTCTCCTGTTATCTGATCTACATACAGACTCTCTCTCTCCTGTTGTCTGATCTACATACAGACTCTCTCTCCTGTTATCTGATCTACATACAGACTACCTCCCTCTCCTGTTGTCTGATCTACATACAGACTCTCTCTCCTGTTATCTGATCTACATACAGACTCTCTCTCTCCTGTTGTCTGATCTACATACAGACTCTCTCTCCTGTTATCTGATCTACATACAGACTCTCTCTCTCCTGTTATCTGATCTACATACAGACTCTCTCTCTCCTGTTGTCTGATCTACATACAGACTCTCTCTCCTGTTATCTGATCTACATACAGACTCTCGCTCTCTCTCTCCTGTTGTCTGATCTACATACAGACTCTCTCTCTCCAGGCAGGGTATTGTTCATATTCATGAGTAGGACAACAATGGTCCTATAACGGAGTCCTGTCAGGAAGCTGTTCAGGATACCTTGATATCGTAATGGTCCTTGAGTCCATCTTCTACGTGGTTGAGGAACTCAAAGATGTCTAGTCTGTCTAGACAGCTGTCCAGCAGTGTGTACATGCACTCAAACGCTGCCTTCCTTATGTCCAGACCATCATCCACTGTGTGTTTAAAGGGACCCATCTCAACCTGGGGGGGAGAAGACAAAACCCTGACGTCATTTAGAAGACCCTCTTATCTAAAGACACTCAACTAAAAATGGAGGTAGAACGACGACAGAGGACAAGAATTGCAAGTAAATACTTTGTCGATTAAAACTTAAAACCTTAAAAAAAAAAAAAGGAAGATGTGAGTGAATGAAAGAAGGTTTAACAGACAAAGGTAGGAAGGAAGGAAGGAAGGAAGGAAGGAAGGAAGGAAGGAAGGAAGGAAGGAAGGAAGGAAGGAAGGAAGGAAGGCAGGGAAAAGGAGGTTGGGCACCAATGAAAGCCATGTCAACCTCGGGATAACAGAAAACAAGGGAAGAGTAGATGAAGAATGACAGAAGGTGTGAACACTGAAGCAGAAAAGGAGAATCAGCCTGGTTCATCCTGTACCTCTCTGATCAGTTCCTTGCGGACTTTGGTCTCGTTGTAGAGGTGTGGCAGGACCGTATCCAGTAAGTCTCTGATGAGAGAGGGCTTATTGTGGGCCGCCGAGTTGAAGGTTACCAGGGCAACCCGCCGCACGTTCAGGTCCGGGTCCTCCAACGTCTTCAAGAAGTCACCTGGAATACAGAACACAGTCATTATGAACCTTTCACATATACAATTAACATCAATGTATGACAAGTCTTATGAAAAGCTCCTCTAGTCTATAGACGTATATCTAGTCTATATATCTTCAGTCTGTCTCAGTAAAAACATCAGTCTCAAGTACAGTGAATAATCAAAGTATTCAGACCCCTTCCTTTGTTCCACATTTTGTTACGTTACAGCCTTATTCTAAAATGGATGAAATTATTTCCCCCCCGACTTATCAATCTACACACACTACCCTATAATGACAAAGCGAAAACAGGTTTACAAATTTTTGGCTAATTTATTACAAATAAAAAAACAGATACCTTATTTACATAAGTATTCAGACACTTTGCTATAAGACTCAAAATTGATCTCAGGTGCATCCTGTTTCCATTGATCATCCTTGAGATGTTTCTACAACTTGATTGGAGTCCACCTGTGGTAAATTCAATTGATTGGACATGATTTGGAAAGGCACACACCTGTCTTTATAAGGTCCAACAGTTGATAGTGCATGTCAGAGCAAAAACCAAGCCACGAGGTCGAAGGAATTGTGCGTAGAGCTCTGAGACAGGAGTGTCGAGGCACAGATCTGGGGAAGGGAACCATTTCTGCGGCATTCTCCATCATTCTGAACTGGAAGAAGTTTGGAACCACCAAGACTCTTCCTGGAGCTGGCCGCCCGGCCAAACTGAGCAATCAGGGGAGAAGGGCCCTGGTCAGGGAGGTGATCAAGAACCTGATGGTCACTGACAGATCTCCAGAGCTCCTCTGTAGAGATGGGAGAACCTTCCAGAAGGACAACCATCTCTGCAGCACTCCACCAATCGGCCTTTATGGTAAAGAGGCCAGACGGAAACTACTCCTCAGTAAAAGGCACATGACAGGCCGCTTGGAGTTTGCCAAAAGGCACCTAAAGGACTCTCAGACTATGATAAACAAGATTCTCTGGTCTGATGAAACCAAGATTGAACTCTTTGGCCTGAATGCCAAGCGTCACGTCTGGAGGAAACCAGGCACCATCCCTACGGTGAAGCATGGTGGTGTCAGCATCCCTACGGTGAAGCATGGTGGTGGCAGCATCATGTTGTGGGGATGTTTTTCAGCGGCAGGGACTGAGAGACTAGTCAGTATAGAGGGAAAGATGAACGGAGCAAAGTACAGAGAGATCCTTGATGAAAACCTGCTTCAGAGCACTCAGGACCTCAGACTGGGGCGAAGGTTCACCTTCCAACAGGACAACGACCCTAAGCACACAGCCAAGACAACGCAGGAGTGGCTTCGGGACAAGTCCCTGAATGTCCTTGAGTGGCCCAGCCAGAGCCCGGACTTGAACCCGATCAAACATCACTGGGGAGACCTGAAAATAGCTGTGCAGCAACACTCCCCATCCAACCTGACAGAGCTTGTGAGGATCTGTAGAGAAGAATGGGAGAAACTCCCCAAATACAGGTGTGCCAAGCTTGTAGCGTCATACCCAAGACGACTTGAAGCTGTAATCGCTGCCAAAGGTGCTTCAACAAAGTACTGAGTAAAGGGTCTGAATATTTATGTAAATGTGATATTTCCTGTTTTAATTTTTTATAATTTTGTAAAAATGTCTAAAAACCTGTTTTTGCTTTATCATTATGGGGTATTGTGTGTAGATTGATGGGGGAAAAAACTACAATTTAATCAATTTTAGAATAAGGCTGTAACGTAACAAAATATGGAAAATTTCGAGGGGTCTGAATACTTTCTGAATGCACTGTATTTATGCTGTGAAAGTCTGTGCCGGGGACTATGGTCAGTTTGTCATTAGATACCAGTCTGCCTGTCTCAGTAAAAACATTCACATATAGATACCAGTCTGCCTGTCTCAGTAAAAACATTCACATATAGATACCAGTCTGCCTGCCTCAGTAAAAACATTCACATATAGATACCAGTCTGCCTGCCTCAGTAAAAACATTCACATATAGATACCAGTCTGCCTGTCTCAATAAAAACATTCACATATAGATACCATACCAGTCTGCCTGTCTCAATAAAAACATTCACATATAGATACCAGTCTGCCTGTCTCAGTAAAAACATTCACATATAGATACCAGTCTGCCTGCCTCAATAAAAACATTCACATATAGATACCATAGCAGTCTGCCTGCCTCAGTAAAAACATTCACATATAGATACCATACCAGTCTGCCTGTCTCAATAAAAACATTCACATATAGATACCATACCAGTCTGCCTGTCTCAATAAAAACATTCACATATAGATACCATACCAGTCTGCCTGCCTCAGTAAAAACATTCAGATATATAGATACCAGTCTGCCTGTCTCAGTAAAAACATTCAGATATATAGATACCAGTCTGCCTGTCTCAGTAAAAACATTCAGATATATAGATACCAGTCTGCCTGTCTCAGTAAAAACATTCACATATAGATACCATACCAGTCTGCCTGCCTCAGTAAAAACATTCACATATAGATACCATACCAGTCTGCCTGTCTCAATAAAAACATTCACATATAGATACCATACCAGTCTGCCTGCCTCAGTAAAAACATTCAGATATATAGATACCAGTCTGCCTGTCTCAGTAAAAACATTCAGATATATAGATACCAGTCTGCCTGTCTCAGTAAAAACATTCAGATATATAGATACCAGTCTGCCTGTCTCAGTAAAAACATTCAGATATATAGATACCAGTCTGCCTGTCTCAGTAAAAACATTCAGATATAGATACCAGTCTGCCTGTCTCAGTAAAAACATTCAGATATATAGATACCAGTCTGCCTGTCTCAGTAAAAACATTCAGATATATAGATACCAGTCTGCCTGTCTCAGTAAAAACATTCAGATATATAGATACCAGTCTGCCTGTCTCAGTAAAAACATTCAGATATATAGATACCAGTCTGCCTGTCTCAGTAAAAACATTCAGATATATAGATACCAGTCTGCCTGTCTCAGTAAAAACATTCAGATATATAGATACCAGTCTGCCTGTCTCAGTAAAAACATTCAGATATATAGATACCAGTCTGCCTGTCTCAGTAAAAACATTCAGATGTATAGATACCAGTCTGCCTGTCTCAGTAAAAACATTCACATATAGATACCAGTCTGCCTGTCTCAGTAAATACATTCACATATAGATAACATACCAGTCTGCCTGTCTCAGTAAAAACATTCACATATAGATACCAGTCTGCCTGTCTCAGTAAAAACATTCAGATATATAGATACCAGTCTGCCTGCCTCAGTAAAAACATTCAGATGTATAGATACCAGTCTGCCTGTCTCAGTAAAAACATTCAGATGTATAGATACCAGTCTGCCTGTCTCAGTAAAAACATTCACATATAGATACCAGTCTGCCTGTCTCAGTAAATACGTTCACATATAGATACCATAGCAGTCTGCCTGTCTCAGTAAAAACATTCACATATAGATACCAGTCTGCCTGTCTCATTAAACACATTCACATATAGATACCATAGCATTAGTCACAAAGAGGTTAGGTTAGCAGTAGATAGATTAAATAGTAGAGATAAGACAAACCTATGCAGTTTTTCAGGAGAGGGTCTATTGTCTGTGGGTGGTCTGAAATGGTGAACTTCACTGCTGTCACGACTGAGCTTCTGGCGTAAGATGACCCTGGAGACAGAAAACATTAATACCTTCAATAGCAGAGTAAATTAATACCCATGTCATATTTCACATCACATACCTTCAATAGCAGAGTAAATGAATACCCAGGTCATATTTCACATCACATACCTTCAATAGCAGAGTAAATGAATACCCAGGTCATATTTCACATCACATACCTTCAATAGCAGAGTAAATTAATACCCAGATCATATTTCACATGACATACCTTCAATAGCAGAGTAAATGAATACCCAGGTCACATTTCTTTACGTGAATGATTCATATCATGCACAATGAACCAACTGTATTTATATAATTGAAATCAAGTCTTGCCAATCAAAACGGGCAGGGTGTTGCTGTTCCCCACCTGAGAGCAGGTATCCTTTCAGCCTGGGCAGCAGGGTTTCTGGGTCTATGAGGGTGAGTTTCCCCAGACATTCTGCTACCACGTTCCTGGTACCCTCCTCTGCACACTCACAGTGCTTCAACAGCAGGGTCCACACGCCCTCTACGTAAGGCTTTAGACCCGTCACGGACGCCGAGCTGGAGAGAACAGAACAGATACTATTTGGTTACAAGGTGAAAAACAGCAACCCGCAATTAGCCAGTTCAGTCATCTGACCTGGGACTTGAACCAGCAACCTTTTGCGTTCCACCTCTCTAACCGCTGGACTATCCTACCTGATGATCTCTTTGAGCGAGTGTAGCAGCAGATACTGCCTCTTGGGCTGTCCTGAGATCTCCCCCAGAACGAAGGGCAGGTATTCCGGCAGGTTGCCCACGGCGATGGATCCTAGGGCGTACGATGCGGCAGACTTGACCTCTTCAGAGGAGGAAGAGAAGGCGTCCAGGATGACCGTCTTGAGCTCTGGTTGGCCGCTCAGGTCTACGTGGTGTCCCACCTACCACAGAGATATTATGAATGATTCCCTCACTACTGATACTAGTCACTACATCTGATACCAGCCTACTACAGTTAAAAAACACTATTAGTCCCACTACCATTAAAACCACTATTAGTCCCACTACCATCAAAACCACTATTAGTCCCACTACCATCAAAACCACTATTAGTCCCACTACCATCAAAACCACTATTAGTCCCACTACCATCAAAACCACTATTAGTCCCACTACCATCAAAACCACTATTAGTCCCACTACCATCAAAACCACTATTAGTCCCTCTACCATCAAAACCACTATTAGTCCCACTACCATCAAAACCACTATTAGTCCCTCTACCATTAAAACCACTATTAGTCCCATTACCATCAAAACCACTATTAGTCCCATTACCATCAAAACCACTATTAGTCCCTCTACCATTAAAACCACTATTAGTCCCTCTACCATCAAAACCACTATTAGTCCCACTACCATCAAAACCACTATTAGTCCCACTACCATCAAAACCACTATTAGTCCCACTACCATCAAAACCACTATTAGTCCCACTACCATCAAAACCACTATTAGTCCCACTACCATCAAAACCACTATTAGTCCCACTACCATCAAAACCACTATTAGTCCCACTACCATCAAAACCACTATTAGTCCCACTACCATCAAAACCACTATTAGTCCCACTACCATCAAAACCACTATTAGTCCCTCTACCATCAAAACCACTATTAGTCCCATTACCATCAAAACCACTATTAGTCCCATTACCATCAAAACCACTATTAGTCCCTCTACCATCAAAACCACTATTAGTCCCATTACCATCAAAACCACTATTAGTCCCTCTACCATCAAAACCACTATTAGTCCCTCTACCATCAAAACCACTATTAGTCCCACTACCATCAAAACCACTATTAGTCCCACTACCATCAAAACCACTATTAGTCCCTCTACCATCAAAACCACTATTAGTCCCACTACCATCAAAACCACTATTAGTCCCACTACCATCAAAACCACTATTAGTCTCACTACCATCAAAACCACTATTAGTCCCACTACCATCAAAACCACTATTAGTCCCACTACCATCAAAACCACTATTAGTCCCACTACCATCAAAACCACTATTAGTCCCACTACCATCAAAACCACTATTAGTCCCATCAAAACCACTATTAGTCCCATCAAAACCACTATTAGTCCCATCAAAACCACTATTAGTCCCATCAAAACCACTATTAGTCCCATCAAAACCACTATTAGTCCCATCAAAACCACTATTAGTCCCATCAAAACCACTATTAGTCCCATCAAAACCACTATTAGTCCCATCAAAACCACTATTAGTCCCTCTACCATTAAAACCACTATTAGTCCCATCAAAACCACTATTAGTCCCACTACCATCAAAACCACTATTAGTCCCTCTACCATCAAAACCACTATTAGTCCCACTACCATTAGTCCCACTACCATCAAAACCACTATTAGTCCCATCAAAACCACTATTAGTCCCTCTACCATTAAAACCACTATTAGTCCCATTAAAACCACTATTAGTCCCACTACCATCAAAACCACTATTAGTCCCACTACCATCAAAACCACTATTAGTCCCACTACCATTAAAACCACTATTAGTCCCATCAAAACCACTATTAGTCCCACTACCATCAAAACCACTATTAGTCCCACTACCATTAGTCCCACTACCATCAAAACCACTATTAGTCCCTCTACCATTAAAACCACTATTAGTCCCTCTACCATTAAAACCACTATTAGTCCCTCTACCATCAAAACCACTATTAGTCCCTCTACCATCAAAACCACTATTAGTCCCTCTACCATCAAAACCACTATTAGTCCCACTAAAACCACTATTAGTCCCACTAAAACCACTATTAGTCCCACTACCATCAAAACCACTATTAGTCCCACTAAAACCACTATTAGTCCCTCTACCATCAAAACCACTATTAGTCCCTCTACCATCAAAACCACTATTAGTCCCACTAAAACCACTATTAGTCCCACTAAAACCACTATTAGTCCCACTACCATCAAAACCACTATTAGTCCCACTAAAACCACTATTAGTCCCACTAAAACCACTATTAGTCCCACTAAAACCACTATTAGTCCCACTACCAGCTAAACCACTATTAGTCCCACTACCAGCTAAACCACTATTAGTCCCACTACCAGCTAAACCACTATTAGTCCCACTACCAGCTAAACCACTATTAGTCCCACTACCATCAAAACCACTATTAGTCCCACTACCATCAAAACCACTATTAGTCCCACTACCATCAAAACCACTATTAGTCCCACTACCATCAAAACCACTATTAGTCCCACTACCATCAAAACCACTATTAGTCCCACTACCATCAAAACCACTATTAGTCCCACTACCATCAAAACCACTATTAGTCCCTCTACCATCAAAACCACTATTAGTCCCACTACCATCAAAACCACTATTAGTCCCACTACCATCAAAACCACTATTAGTCCCACTACCATCAAAACCACTATTAGTCCCACTACCATCAAAACCACTATTAGTCCCACTACCATTAAAACCACTATTAGTCCCACTACCATTAAAACCACTATTAGTCCCACTACCATCAAAACCACTATTAGTCCCACTACCATCAAAACCACTATTAGTCCCTCTACCATCAAAACCACTATTAGTCCCACTACCATCAAAACCACTATTAGTCCCACTACCATCAAAACCACTATTAGTCCCACTACCATCAAAACCACTATTAGTCCCACTACCATCAAAACCACTATTAGTCCCACTACCATCAAAACCACTATTAGTCCCACTACCATCAAAACCACTATTAGTCCCACTACCATCAAAACCACTATTAGTCCCACTACCATCAAAACCACTATTAGTCCCACTACCATCAAAACCACTATTAGTCCCACTACCATCAAAACCACTATTAGTCCCATTACCATCAAAACCACTATTAGTCCCTCTACCATTAAAACCACTATTAGTCCCACTACCATCAAAACCACTATTAGTCCCACTACCATCAAAACCACTATTAGTCCCACTACCATCAAAACCACTATTAGTCCCTCTACCATCAAAACCACTATTAGTCCCACTACCATCAAAACCACTATTAGTCCCACTACCATCAAAACCACTATTAGTCCCTCTACCATCAAAACCACTATTAGTCCCATTACCATCAAAACCACTATTAGTCCCACTACCATCAAAACCACTATTAGTCCCACTACCATCAAAACCACTATTAGTCCCACTACCATCAAAACCACTATTAGTCCCATTACCATCAAAACCACTATTAGTCCCACTACCATCAAAACCACTATTAGTCCCACTACCATCAAAACCACTATTAGTCCCACTACCATCAAAACCACTATTAGTCCCACTACCATCAAAACCACTATTAGTCCCACTACCATCAAAACCACTATTAGTCCCACTACCATCAAAACCACTATTAGTCCCACTACCATCAAAACCACTATTAGTCCCACTACCATCAAAACCACTATTAGTCCCACTACCATCAAAACCACTATTAGTCCCATCAAAACCACTATTAGTCCCTCTACCATTAAAACCACTATTAGTCCCATCAAAACCACTATTAGTCCCACTACCATCAAAACCACTATTAGTCCCTCTACCATCAAAACCACTATTAGTCCCACTACCATTAGTCCCACTACCATCAAAACCACTATTAGTCCCATCAAAACCACTATTAGTCCCATCAAAACCACTATTAGTCCCTCTACCATTAAAACCACTATTAGTCCCATTAAAACCACTATTAGTCCCACTACCATCAAAACCACTATTAGTCCCATCAAAACCACTATTAGTCCCACTACCATCAAAACCACTATTAGTCCCTCTACCATCAAAACCACTATTAGTCCCATTAAAACCACTATTAGTCCCACTACCATCAAAACCACTATTAGTCCCACTACCATTAAAACCACTATTAGTCCCACTAAAACCACTATTAGTCCCACTACCATCAAAACCACTATTAGTCCCACTACCATCAAAACCACTATTAGTCCCTCTACCATCAAAACCACTATTAGTCCCACTAAAACCACTATTAGTCCCACTAAAACCACTATTAGTCCCACTACCATCAAAACCACTATTAGTCCCTCTACCATTAAAACCACTATTAGTCCCACTACCATCAAAACCACTATTAGTCCCACTACCATCAAAACCACTATTAGTCCCACTACCATCAAAACCACTATTAGTCCCACTACCATCAAAACCACTATTAGTCCCACTAAAACCACTATTAGTCCCACTACCATCAAAACCACTATTAGTCCCACTAAAACCACTATTAGTCCCACTAAAACCACTATTAGTCCCACTAAAACCACTATTAGTCCCACTAAAACCACTATTAGTCCCACTAAAACCACTATTAGTCCCACTACCAGCTAAACCACTATTAGTCCCACTACCAGCTAAACCACTATTAGTCCCACTACCATCAAAACCACTATTAGTCCCACTACCATCAAAACCACTATTAGTCCCACTACCATCAAAACCACTATTAGTCCCACTACCATCAAAACCACTATTAGTCCCACTACCATCAAAACCACTATTAGTCCCACTACCATCAAAACCACTATTAGTCCCTCTACCATCAAAACCACTATTAGTCCCACTACCATCAAAACCACTATTAGTCCCACTACCATCAAAACCACTATTAGTCCCACTACCATCAAAACCACTATTAGTCCCACTACCATCAAAACCACTATTAGTCCCACTACCATCAAAACCACTATTAGTCCCACTACCATCAAAACCACTATTAGTCCCACTACCATCAAAACCACTATTAGTCCCACTACCATCAAAACCACTATTAGTCCCACTACCATTAAAACCACTATTAGTCCCACTACCATCAAAACCACTATTAGTCCCACTACCATCAAAACCACTATTAGTCCCTCTACCATCAAAACCACTATTAGTCCCACTACCATCAAAACCACTATTAGTCCCACTACCATCAAAACCACTATTAGTCCCACTACCATCAAAACCACTTAGTCCCTCTACCATCAAAACCACTATTAGTCCCACTACCATCAAAACCACTATTAGTCCCACTAAAACCACTATTAGTCCCACTAAAACCACTATTAGTCCCACTACCATCAAAACCACTATTAGTCCCACTACCATCAAAACCACTATTAGTCCCACTACCATCAAAACCACTATTAGTCCCACTACCATCAAAACCACTATTAGTCCCACTACCATCAAAACCACTATTAGTCCCACTACCATCAAAACCACTATTAGTCCCACTACCATCAAAACCACTATTAGTCCCACTACCATCAAAACCACTATTAGTCCCACTACCATCAAAACCACTATTAGTCCCACTACCATCAAAACCACTATTAGTCCCACTACCATCAAAACCACTATTAGTCCCACTACCATCAAAACCACTATTAGTCCCTCTACCATCAAAACCACTATTAGTCCCATTACCATCAAAACCACTATTAGTCCCACTACCATCAAAACCACTATTAGTCCCACTACCATCAAAACCACTATTAGTCCCACTACCATCAAAACCACTATTAGTCCCATTACCATCAAAACCACTATTAGTCCCACTACCATCAAAACCACTATTAGTCCCACTACCATCAAAACCACTATTAGTCCTACTAAAACCACTATTAGTCCCACTACCATCAAAACCACTATTAGTCCCACTACCATCAAAACCACTATTAGTCCCTCTACCATCAAAACCACTATTAGTCCCACTAAAACCACTATTAGTCCCACTAAAACCACTATTAGTCCCACTACCATCAAAACCACTATTAGTCCCACTACCATCAAAACCACTATTAGTCCCACTACCATTAAAACCACTATTAGTCCCACTACCATTAAAACCACTATTAGTCCCACTACCATTAAAACCACTATTAGTCCCACTACCATCAAAACCACTATTAGTCCCTCTACCATCAAAACCACTATTAGTCCCACTACCATCAAAACCACTATTAGTCCCACTACCATCAAAACCACTATTAGTCCCACTACCATCAAAACCACTATTAGTCCCTCTACCATCAAAACCACTATTAGTCCCACTACCATCAAAACCACTATTAGTCCCACTAAAACCACTATTAGTCCCACTAAAACCACTATTAGTCCCACTACCATCAAAACCACTATTAGTCCCACTACCATCAAAACCACTATTAGTCCCACTACCATCAAAACCACTATTAGTCCCACTACCATCAAAACCACTATTAGTCCCACTACCATCAAAACCACTATTAGTCCCACTACCATCAAAACCACTATTAGTCCCACTACCATCAAAACCACTATTAGTCCCACTACCATCAAAACCACTATTAGTCCCACTACCATCAAAACCACTATTAGTCCCACTACCATCAAAACCACTATTAGTCCCACTACCATCAAAACCACTATTAGTCCCACTACCATCAAAACCACTATTAGTCCCACTACCATCAAAACCACTATTAGTCCCACTACCATCAAAACCACTATTAGTCCCACTACCATCAAAACCACTATTAGTCCCACTACCATCAAAACCACTATTAGTCCCACTACCATCAAAACCACTATTAGTCCCATCAAAACCACTATTAGTCCCTCTACCATTAAAACCACTATTAGTCCCATCAAAACCACTATTAGTCCCACTACCATCAAAACCACTATTAGTCCCTCTACCATCAAAACCACTATTAGTCCCACTACCATTAGTCCCACTACCATCAAAACCACTATTAGTCCCATCAAAACCACTATTAGTCCCATCAAAACCACTATTAGTCCCTCTACCATTAAAACCACTATTAGTCCCATTAAAACCACTATTAGTCCCACTACCATCAAAACCACTATTAGTCCCATCAAAACCACTATTAGTCCCACTACCATCAAAACCACTATTAGTCCCTCTACCATCAAAACCACTATTAGTCCCACTACCATTAGTCCCACTACCATCAAAACCACTATTAGTCCCACTACCATCAAAACCACGATTAGTCCCTCTACCATTAAAACCACTATTAGTCCCATTAAAACCACTATTAGTCCCACTACCATCAAAACCACTATTAGTCCCACTACCATCAAAACCACTATTAGTCCCACTAAAACCACTATTAGTCCCACTACCATCAAAACCACTATTAGTCCCACTACCATCAAAACCACTATTAGTCCCACTACCATCAAAACCACTATTAGTCCCTCTACCATCAAAACCACTATTAGTCCCACTAAAACCACTATTAGTCCCACTAAAACCACTATTAGTCCCACTACCATCAAAACCACTATTAGTCCCTCTACCATTAAAACCACTATTAGTCCCTCTACCATTAAAACCACTATTAGTCCCACTACCATCAAAACCACTATTAGTCCCACTACCATCAAAACCACTATTAGTCCCACTACCATCAAAACCACTATTAGTCCCACTACCATCAAAACCACTATTAGTCCCACTAAAACCACTATTAGTCCCACTACCATCAAAACCACTATTAGTCCCACTAAAACCACTATTAGTCCCACTAAAACCACTATTAGTCCCACTAAAACCACTATTAGTCCCACTACCAGCTAAACCACTATTAGTCCCACTACCATCTAAACCACTATTAGTCCCACTACCATCAAAACCACTATTAGTCCCACTACCATCAAAACCACTATTAGTCCCACTACCATCAAAACCACTATTAGTCCCACTACCATCAAAACCACTATTAGTCCCACTACCATCAAAACCACTATTAGTCCCACTACCATCAAAACCACTATTAGTCCCACTACCATCAAAACCACTATTAGTCCCACTACCATCAAAACCACTATTAGTCCCACTACCATCAAAACCACTATTAGTCCCACTACCATCAAAACCACTATTAGTCCCACTACCATCAAAACCACTATTAGTCCCTCTACCATCAAAACCACTATTAGTCCCACTACCATCAAAACCACTATTAGTCCCACTAAAACCACTATTAGTCCCACTAAAACCACTATTAGTCCCACTACCATCAAAACCACTATTAGTCCCACTACCATCAAAACCACTATTAGTCCCACTACCATCAAAACCACTATTAGTCCCACTACCATCAAAACCACTATTAGTCCCACTACCATCAAAACCACTATTAGTCCCACTACCATCAAAACCACTATTAGTCCCACTACCATCAAAACCACTATTAGTCCCACTACCATCAAAACCACTATTAGTCCCACTACCATCAAAACCACTATTAGTCCCACTACCATTAAAACCACTATTAGTCCCACTACCAGCAGCAGTAAAACTACAATTTTTGTGCCCCTTTTTCTCCCCAATTTCATGGTATCCAATTGGTAGTTACAGTCTTGTCCCATCGCTGCAACTCCCGTACGGACTTGGGAGAGGTGACGGTCGAGAGCCGTGCGTCCTCCGAAACACAACCCCGCCAAGCCGCACTGCTTCTTGACACAATGCCCACTTAACCCGGAAGCCAGCCGCACCAATGTGTCAGAGAAAACGCAGTACACCTGGAGACTGTGTCAGCGTGCACTGCGCCCGGCCTGCCACAGGAGTCACTAGAGCGCAATGGGACAAGGACATCCCTGCCGGCCAAACGTTCCCCTAACCCGGACGACCCTGTGCGCCGCCCCCATGGGTCTCCCGGTCTCGGCCGACTGCGACAGAGCCTGGACTCGAACCCAGAATCTCTAGTGACACAGCTACTTACACCACTGCGCCACTCGGGAGGCACACAACTATAAAATGACTTGGACATGCACACACACCTTTTGTTTACTTGAATAGTTGTATTTAAAAGTGTGACTCACCTCTCCCAGTGACAGCAGGGCCAGCAGCCTGATGGAGTCTGTCGAACGAGAGTTCTTCACATCCTGGATGAACTGGCCTACCACGGCAGGACCCTCCTACAAATACAAATCAAACTTTATTTAAAATGCATTAAATATGGAAAAAGCCTTTAGAGCACCCCACCCCTAGTGATCATACAACATTATTAAACATTGTGTTAAGATAATGAAAAAACAAAATAAACAAAAACAAGAAGAAATAATCAAACCAAAAATCTGAGATTGAAAAACCCCCCAAAACAAAAAAGGCAATAAAACTCCTCCAGGAGAACAGAACACAGGAAGGAGGTCTAAAAGTCCTCCAGGAGAACAGAACACAGGAAGGAGGTCTAATAGTCCTCCATGAGAACAGAACACAGGAAGGAGGTCTAAAAGTCCTCCAGGAGAACAGAACACAGGAAGGAGGATGGAAAGTACTCCAGGAGAACAGAACACAGGAAGGAGGATGGAAAGTACTCCAGGAGAACAGAACACAAGAAGGAGGTCTAAAAGTCCTCCAGGAGAACAGAACACAGGAAGGAGGTCTAAAAGTCCTCCAGGAGAACAGAACACAGGAAGGAGGATGTAAAGTCCTCCAGGAGAACAGAACACAGGAAGGAGGTCTGAAAGTCCTCCAGGAGAACAGAACACAGGAAGGAGGATGTAAAGTCCTCCAGGAGAACAGAACACAGGAAGGAGGTCTGAAAGTCCTCCAGGAGAACAGAACACAGGAAGGAGGTCTGAAAGTCCTCCAGGAGAACAGAACACAGGAAGGAGGTCTGAAAGTCCTCCAGGAGAACAGAACACAGGAAGGAGGTCTAAAAGTCCTCCAGGAGAACATGAACACAAACAGAACACAGGAAGAATGTCTAAAGGTCAGTAGAACAGTGAACCCACATCAGGACAGGCGCGGGTCAGGGCGGCCACACATTTAGCGATAGAGTAGTAGGACTGTTTGTGTGTCAGCGCAGCACTCTGGGCGTAGACTGGACCGGTCAGCATACGGAGCAGGTCCATGTAACTCAGAGAGGACGTCCCTGTACCCACCAGAGCCTAGGAGAGGACACAATAATACAGCTTTTAATACAACCCTAACCCAGAGAGGATGTCCCCCTGTACCCACCAGAGCCTGAAGAACAGAATACAATTTACTGAGTGCTACAATACTGCTTGGTCAGAGAGAGGTGTTTAATAAATTAACATTGAGCAGTGACACTTCTAGATATGAAGTTGAACATCTATAGAACATCTTCTATTAGGGACAAAGTAGGCCCTAACTACCTGATCATCTATTAGGGACAAAGTAGGCCCTAACTACCTGATCATCTATAGGGACAAAGTAGGACCTGATCATCTATAGGGACAAAGTAGGCCCTGATTTTACAAGCGGTTCAAACTATTTTACAACACAGTACCTCAATTGAACTCACCCCCCCGCTGTCCTAGACGTTTAGATAGCATTCCCTTATCTGTTCAAACCGGAACTGGTAACCATGCGTACCTGGAAGAACTCTAGCATGGCACTGAGGGCCCCTCCCTGCAGCAGAGGAGACCTGACCAGAGAGATGAGCTCTGAGAGGATGGACGACCCCCCGATCTTAGCCAGGGAGAGAGGGTGGACCCGGGCCAGGGTGGTCAGGAAGCTGATGACCATCTGAGACACGTGCATGTCGCTCTCGCTGATCAGTGGCGGCAGCTCGGCCAGCACGGCGTCGATCATGGCCGGAGTCACGCTGTCGCTGTAGTTCTTCACCAGGATGTCCAGCGCGGCCAGGGTGCTCAGCTTCAGCGCCCGCTGGTTCTTACGCAGGAACGACGCCAGGATGGGCACTGCCTCGTCAAGGATAGGTCGAAGGTCGATCTTCAGCGTGGAGCCTGTGATTAGGGATGAGAGCAAGTATGAAAAGTATATACACACACACACTTATCTAGCAGGGAAACTGATTTATTAGTAAACAACAACTTGTTAAACCATTAAAATCAGCCCTCATCAACAGATTGTGAAAATTCGCCATATGGACTTCTCAACATCATCCCCTCCCAACCTGCGATGAGCGTGAGGGCCTTGACCGTGGTCAGTCTGGTGATCTCATTCTTCAGGCGCTCCAGGAAGATGTGCAGCGTCCCGGGAAGGTCGTCCCCCAGGCTGTCTCCTAGGTTACAGATGATCTGACCCATACAGGAAATGGCCCTCTCTTTCACTTCCTGGTCGATGTCGGCAGCCTTGAGGCGTTTGATGGTGCAGGTGAAGAGGTCCGTGATGTAGGGAGAAGCATCGAAGGTGTCTCTCTCCGGCTGGTCCAGAGGTCTGAGAGGTTTCACATTGACAAAAGCTTCATTGTCCCATACTGGGCCACGAGGTTGCAGCAGATTAAAACAGAATTTATTTTTAAAAACCGTACAGACGGAATGAAAAAACAGCAACACTCACCTGGAGTTTCCTGTTAAAACCATGAGAACACATCAATACACGTGGATTACAATAGATAACCTTACCTGATGACCTTGACCAGCTGTTGGCTGACCAGCAGGGCCTCAGAGGTGATCTTATAGAAGGGGTCTCCTACACACGCCACCACGGGCGGCACCAGGGCCTGTGGAGGTCAAAAGTTTATTCAAGTTTATTCAAGTGTCACTTTACAATTGACAAGACATTTTACAGATAAATAAAAAATGGTGGATGGACCAGTCAAGTGAGAGTTCTGAGACTATTTCAAGAGCACTGATAATCCATGATATGATTAACAGCAGTCCTATTATCTGACCTGGACATGGGGGTGGAAGACTTGGGGCTGGTGGTTACACAGGACCACATACAGACAGGACAGGGCATCGATCTTCAGGTTGGACGAGCTGGACTTGTCGTTGAGAGAGAAGATGATTCCTGTTGGGAGAGAGGAGATTAGGTTAGTTTAGTCAATATGAACATTGAGGGAGCGTTTCCCGGACACAGATTAAGCCTATTCCTAGACTAGATCCTCCATTGAAAGTGCTTTTAAAGTCCAGGACTGGGTGGAATGGGTGTCTGGGAAACCGGCCCAACGAATTAGAATATTAAAAGGAAAGAGGAGAAACAGATTAGAGAAGCGGTGCTGGTGAGGTCAGAAACCTGACCCGTGTTTCAGGAAACAGAAACCTGACCCGTGTTTCAGGAAACAGAAACCTGACCCGTGTTTCAGGGAACAGAAACCTGAACCGTGTTTCAGGAAACAGAAACCTGAACCGTGTTTCAGGAAACAGAAACCTGAACCGTGTATCAGGGAACAGAAACCTGACCCGTGTTTCAGGGAACAGAAACCTGACCCGTGTTTCAGGGAACAGAAACCTGAACCGTGTTTCAGGAAACAGAAACCTGACCCGTGTTTCAGGAAACAGAAACCTGAACCGTGTTTCAGGAAACAGAAACCTGAACCGTGTTTCAGGAAACAGAAACCTGACCCGTGTTTCAGGGAACAGAAACCTGACCCGTGTTTCAGGAAACAGAAACCTGACCCGTGTTTCAGGAAACAGAAACCTGAACCGTGTATCAGGAAACAGAAACCTGACCCGTGTTTCAGGAAACAGAAACCTGAACCGTGTTTCAGGAAACAGAAACCTGAACCGTGTTTCAGGGAACAGAAACCTGAACCGTGTTTCAGGGAACAGAAACCTGACCCGTGTTTCAGGGAACAGAAACCTGAACCGTGTATCAGGGAACAGAAACCTGAACCGTGTATCAGGAAACAGAAACCTGACCCGTGTTTCAGGGAACAGAAACCTGACCCGTGTTTCAGGAAACAGAAACCTGACCCGTGTTTCAGGAAACAGAAACCTGAACCGTGTTTCAGGAAACAGAAACCTGAACCGTGTTTCAGGGAACAGAAACTAAAATGAGGAAAACTGAGCTTCTTTACTAAAAATAAAAAGGTTTCCAGTAAGAGTCAATACGACCACGGGACGGTTTCCAGTAAGAGTCAATACGACCACGGGACGGTTTCCAGTAAGAGTCAATACGGCCACGGGACGGTTTCCAGTAAGAGTCAATACGACCACGGGACGGTTTCCAGTAAGAGTCAATACGACCACGGGACGGTTTCCAGTAAGAGTCAATACGACCACGGGACGGTTTCCAGTAAGAGTCAATACGACCACGGGACGGTTTCCAGTAAGAGTCAATACGACCACGGGACGGTTTCCAGTAAGAGTCAATACGACCACGGGACGGTTTCCAGTAAGAGTCAATACGACCACGGGACGGTTTCCAGTAAGAGTCAATACGACCACGGGACGGTTTCCAGTAAGAGTCAATACGACCACGGGACGGTTTCCAGTAAGAGTCAATACGACCACGGGACGGTTTCCAGTAAGAGTCAATACGACCACGGGACGGTTTCCAGTAAGAGTCAATACGACCACGGGACGGTTTCCAGTAAGAGTCAATACGACCACGGGACGGTTTCCAGTAAGAGTCAATACGACCACGGGACGGTTTCCAGTAAGAGTCAATACGACCACGGGACGGTTTCCAGTAAGAGTCAATACGACCACGGGAAGGTTTACAGTAAGAATCAATACAACAGGCTGATGACCAGCCTCTCAGATCCTCCACTCCCCTGGTGCATTCAGGGAAGGAGAAAACACAATCACCAGATAGCTTGTCATTGTAATTTCCTGAAGCAGGGCAGTGGTACTGTAGAGTGGAGTTTGGAGGAGCATATTGGGGAAACTAGAAAGACTGGTTTCTCCCCAAAGGTCATTTAGAAAGGAAATAACAAGATTTCAGATCTACTCTGTTGCCTTTCGACGTATGCCATTTAACTCTGAACAAGCCGTAATAAATCACTTGTACTTGTCTAAAGGGAAAGACACTATGGCTGCAACCTGCAACAACATGCAAAACTACCAACATCTATTCCTCTAGGGTAACACGTTGACTAGGTCAAATATCCATCTATTCCTCTAGGGTAACACGTTGACTAGGACAAATATCCATCTATTCCTCTAGGGTAACACGTTGACTAGGTCAAATATCCATCTATTCCTCTAGGGTAACACGTTGACTAGGACAAATATCCATCTATTCCTCTAGGGTAACACGTTGACTAGGACAAATATCAATCTATTCCTCTAGGGTAACACGTTGACTAGGTCAAATAACGCATTTTCTACTTCAGCATATTTCCTGTCAACTCAATAACTCTCATTCCACTAAGACGTGAAAGGCATTTAATGTCATAGTTTCATAAGAACCAAAAACAGCCTCCGTCAGAGAGAGAGAGACCTCCAGACCGGATGGATGAGGCTGAAGAACGTGCCCAGGGCGGGAGCCTCGTTCCTGGGACCAGCACAGAGATGTTGGGTGAGAGCCCAGGCTAGCCTGGGGTAAAAGTCTGGCAAGAGTGAGATCAGAATCTGAGGGGTGCCAACTACTGCCATTGTGCCCTTGAGCAAGAGATGCTCCAGGGGAAATATAGCTCTGTAGCTGATCCAACGCTGCTTCCAGCCTCTCATGTGTGTGTGTGTGTGTGTGTGTGTGGTGTCTGGGGGACAAATTTCAGATCCACATTCGGTACACCCATATAGAACCGGGTCAGACCCCCCTTTGCCTCCAGAACAGCCTGAATTCTTCAGGGCACTGAAACATTGCTCAAATTGGTGTTTTTCCACTCCTCAATAGTCCAGTGTTGGTGATGGCCTTCCCACTGGAGCTGCTTCTTCTTGTTTTTAGCTGATAGGAACCCAGGGTGGTCGTCTGCTGCAATAGCCAATCCGTGACAAGGACCGACAAGTTGTGAGTTCCGAGACACTGTTCTGAGCCGTTATTTGCCTGTTTGTGGCCCACCTGTTAGCTTGCACTATTCTGTCCATTCTCCTTCAACCTCTCATCAACAAGCTGTTTTCACCCACAGGACTGCCGCTGACTGGATGTTTTGGTTTGTCGCACCATTCTCAGTAGACAATGTCATAAGTCAAAATTCCAGGAGGCCGTTTCTGAGATCCTGGAACCGTCACGCCTTAGGTTACCCATTCTAATGGAACAGTAACTGAATGTCTCGATGCCTGTCTGCTTTATATAGTAGGTTACCCATTCTAATGGAGCAGTAACTGAATGTCTCGATGCCTGTCTGCTTTATATAGTAGGTTACCCATTCTAATGGAACAGTAACTGAATGTCTCGATGCCTGTCTGCTTTATATAGTAGGTTACCCATTCTAATGGAACAGTAACTGAATGTCTCGATGTCTGTCTGCTTTATATAGTAGGTTACCCATTCTAATGGAACAGTAACTGAATGTCTCGATGCCTGTCTGCTTTATATAGTAGGTTACCCATTCTAATGGAACAGTAACTGAATGTCTCGATGCCTGTCTACTTTATATAGTAGGTTACCCATTCTAATGGAACAGTAACTGAATGTCTCGATGCCTGTCTGCTTTATATAGTAGGTTACCCATTCTAATGGAACAGTAACTGAATGTCTCGATGCCTGTCTACTTTATATAGTAGGTTACCCATTCTAATGGAACAGTAACTGAATGTCTCGATGCCTGTCTACTTTATATAGTAGGTTACCCATTCTAATGGAACAGTAACTGAATGTCTCGATGCCTGTCTGCTTTATATAGCAGGTTACCCATTCTAATGGAACAGTAACTGAATGTCTCGATGACTGTCTGCTTTATATAGCAGGTTACCCATTCTAATGGAACAGTAACTGAATGTCTCGATGCCTGTCTACTTTATATAGTAGGTTACCCATTCTAATGGAACAGTAACTGAATGTCTCGATGCCTGTCTACTTTATATAGTAGGTTACCCATTCTAATGGAACAGTAACTGAATGTCTCGATGCCTGTCTACTTTATATAGCAGGTTACCCATTCTAATGGAACAGTAACTGAATGTCTCGATGCCTGTCTGCTTTATATAGCAGGTTACCCATTCTAATGGAACAGTAACTGAATGTCTCGATGCCTGTCTACTTTATATAGCAGGTTACCCATTCTAATGGAGCAGTAACTGAATGTCTCGATGCCTGTCTACTTTATATAGCAGGTTACCCATTCTAATGGAACAGTAACTGAATGTCTCGATGCCTGTCTACTTTATATAGTAGGTTACCCATTCTAATGGAACAGTAACTGAATGTCTCGATGCCTGTCTGCTTTATATAGTAGGTTACCCATTCTAATGGAACAGTAACTGAATGTCTCGATGCCTGTCTACTTTATATAGTAGGTTACCCATTCTAATGGAGCAGTAACTGAATGTCTCGATGCCTGTCTGCTTTATATAGTAGGTTACCCATTCTAATGGAACAGTAACTGAATGTCTCGATGCCTGTCTACTTTATATAGCAGGTTACCCATTCTAATGGAACAGTAACTGAATGTCTCGATGCCTGTCTGCTTTATATAGTAGGTTACCCATTCTAATGGAACAGTAACTGAATGTCTCGATGCCTGTCTGCTTTATATAGTAGGTTACCCATTCTAATGGAACAGTAACTGAATGTCTCGATGCCTGTCTGCTTTATATAGCAGGTTACCCATTCTAATGGAACAGTAACTGAATGTCTCGATGCCTGTCTACTTTATATAGTAGGTTACCCATTCTAATGGAGCAGTAACTGAATGTCTCGATGCCTGGACAGGGATATGTTGTGTGAGGGCCCCAGGGTAGTAACCTACCTGGTACGAGGACAGGGATGTGTTGTGTGAGGGCCCCAGGGTAGTAACCTACCTGGTACGAGGACAGGGATGTGTTGTGTGAGGGCCCCAGGGTAGTAACCTACCTGGTACGAGGACAGGGATATGTTATGTGAGGGCCCCAGGGTAGTAACCTACCTGGTACGAGGACAGGGATGTGTTGTGTGAGGGCCCCAGGGTAGTAACCTACCTGGTACGAGGACAGGGATATGTTGTGTGAGGGCCCCAGGGTAGTAACCTACCTGGTACGAGGACAGGGATGTGTTGTGTGAGGGCCCCAGGGTAGTAACCTACCTGGTACGAGGACAGGGATGTGTTGTGTGAGGCTCTAGGGGTAGGGTAGTAACCTACCTGGTACGAGGACAGGGATATGTTGTGTGAGGGCCCCAGGGTAGTAACCTACCTGGTACGAGGACAGGGATGTGTTGTGTGAGGGCCCCAGGGTAGTAACCTACCTGGTACGAGGACAGGGATGTGTTGTGTGAGGGCCCCAGGGTAGTAACCTACCTGGTACGAGGACAGGGATGTGTTGTGTCAGGGCCCCAGGCAGCACGTTGACCAGCTCCGTCAGCATGTTGAAGCAGCACTGCCGTGTCTTGACACTTTTCTCCTTCATCTGCTTATGCAGGGCCTTAACGATCATTGGCACCTGCAGCAGCACCCGGCGGGAGGGAGAAATATCAGACATACTACTGACTAATACACACTAGAACTACCACTAGGAGAAATATCAGACATACTACTCTCTCTGTGTGTGTGTGTGTGTGTGTGTGTGTGTGTGTGTGTGTGTGTGTGTGTGTGTGTGTGTGTGTGTGTGTGTGTGTGTGTGTGTGTGTGTTCTGCAGCATGGTGAGTGGAGGCCTCTCTCTCTCTGTGTTTTACCTGGTTCTGCAGCATGGTGAGTGGAGGCCTCTCTCTCTCTCTCTCTCTCTCTCTGTGTTTTACCTGGTTCTGCAGCATGGTGAGTGGAGGCCTCTCTCTCTCTCTCTCTCTCTGTGTTTTACCTGGTTCTGCAGCATGGTGAGTGGAGGCCTCTCTCTCTCTCTCTCTCTCTGTGTTTTACCTGGTTCTGCAGCATGGTGAGTGGAGGCCTCTCTCTCTCTCTCTCTCTCTCTCTGTGTTTTACCTGGTTCTGCAGCATGGTGAGTGGAGTCTCTCTCTCTCTGTGTGTTTTACCTGGTTCTGCAGCATGGTGAGTGGAGGCCTCTCTCTCTCTCTCTCTCTCTGTGTTTTACCTGGTTCTGCAGCATGGTGAGTGGAGTCTCTCTCTCTCTGTGTGTTTTACCTGGTTCTGCAGCATGGTGAGTGGAGGCCTCTCTCTCTCTCTCTCTCTCTGTGTTTTACCTGGTTCTGCAGCATGGTGAGTGGAGGCCTCTCTCTCTCTCTCTCTCTCTCTGTGTTTTACCTGGTTCTGCAGCATGGTGAGTGGAGGCCTCTCTCTCTCTCTCTCTCTCTCTGTGTTTTACCTGGTTCTGCAGCATGGTGAGTGGAGGCCTCTCTCTCTCTCTCTCTCTCTGTGTGTTTTACCTGGTTCTGCAGCATGGTGAGTGGAGGCCTCTCTCTCTCTCTCTCTCTCTGTGTTTTACCTGGTTCTGCAGCATGGTGAGTGGAGGCCTCTCTCTCTCTCTCTCTCTCTCTGTTTTACCTGGTTCTGCAGCATGGTGAGTGGAGGCCTCTCTCTCTCTCTCTGTGTTTTACCTGGTTCTGCAGCATGGTGAGTGGAGTCTCTCTCTCTCTGTGTTTTACCTGGTTCTGCAGCATGGTGAGTGGAGGCCTCTCTCTCTCTCTGTGTTTTACCTGGTTCTGCAGCATGGTGAGTGGAGTCTCTCTCTCTCTCTGTGTTTTACCTGGTTCTGCAGCATGGTGAGTGGAGGCCTCTCTCTCTCTCTGTGTTTTACCTGGTTCTGCAGCATGGTGAGTGGATGCCTCTCTCTCTCTCTCTCTCTGTGTTTTACCTGGTTCTGCAGCATGGTGAGTGGAGGCCTCTCTCTCTCTCTCTCTCTGTGTTTTACCTGGTTCTGCAGCATGGTGAGTGGAGGCCTCTCTCTCTCTCTGTGTTTTACCTGGTTCTGCAGCATGGTGAGTGGAGGCCTCTCTCTCTCTCTCTCTCTGTGTTTTACCTGGTTCTGCAGCATGGTGAGTGGAGTCTCTCTCTCTCTGTGTTTTACCTGGTTCTGCAGCATGGTGAGTGGAGTCTCTCCCTGTTCCATGGCATCTGGGTCACACAGCCAGCTCTGAGCAGGACGTGTCTGTTTCAGCAGCGACAGGTAGGCATGGAACACGTCGGCCTTCACGTTCTCCTCCCGCTCCTACAAGCCATCAACCAATACATCAGCCAATACATCAGTCAATCAAAATGTATTGATAAAGCCCTTTTGTGACAACTGTTGATATCAGAGTGCTTTTACTTTAACCCGGCCCGGACTCAGAGAGCAAACAAATCGGCTGCCCGACGGCTAGGTAAAACTCCCTGGAAGATGTGGACCTAGAGGAACACGGGGGTAGTGTGTGTGTGTGTGTGTGTGTGTGTGTGTGTGTGTGTGTGTGTGTGTGTGTGTGTGCCTTGAAGCGGGCGATGAGCGCGGGCGACACGGTCCGGTAGAACTCCGGCAGCATCTCGTGGCGTGTGCTGACCACGGCGTCCAGACACTTGGCGGCCGCACGGCGAACCTTCCAGCTCATGTCGTCGTCGTCGCTGTACTCATCGTCACTTCCTGTAAAGGTCAGAGGTCAAAGGGTGGTGGTGGTGGTGTGAGGTTAGAGACTTTAACACAGTCTAGCAGCAGTTATTATTACAGCCAATGAAAGAGTTATATGCTCCTGTAAGCATTATGATGTCAGATATGCACTTTAGCTGGTAGAAAACACAAACATCTCAAACACAGGTTACACACAGCACATCTACTAGTCTAGAGCGACCACCTGACTACCACAAACAATACTGTCATCACATGGTTGTTCCAGGTCAAGACATTATCACTGCCTAACCTCAAATCCTTCCAATGAGATTTGACCTGTGAAGTTTGACAGAGATACACTCATCAATCATCACAGACTAGGAGGCTAGTCCCAGCACTGTGCTACCCTGGACCTGGTAGACTAGGAGGCTAGTCCCAGCACTGTGCTACCCTGGACCTGGTAGACTAGGAGGCTAGTCCCAGCACTGTGCTACCCTGGACCTGGTAGACTAGGAGGCTAGTCCCAGCACTGTGCTACCCTGGACCTGGTAGACTAGGAGGCTAGTCCAAGCACTGTGCTGCCCTGGGCCTGGTAGACTAGGAGGCTAGTCCCAGCACTGTGCTGCCCTGGGCCTGGTAGACTAGGAGGCTAGTCCCAGCACTGTGCTGCCCTGGGCCTGGTAGACTAGGAGGCTAGTCCCAGCACTGTGCTACCCTGGTAGACTAGGAGGCTAGTCCCAGCACTGTGCTACCCTGGTAGACTAGGAGGCTAGTCCCAGCACTGTGCTGCCCTGGTAGACTAGGAGGCTAGTCCCAGCACTGTGCTGCCCTGGGCCTGGTAGACTAGGAGGCTAGTCCCAGCACTGTGCTGCCCTGGGCCTGGTAGACTAGGAGGCTAGTCCCAGCACTGTGCTGCCCTGGGCCTGGTAGACTAGGAGACTAGTCCCAGCACTGTGCTACCCTGGTAGACTAGGAGGCTAGTCCAGCACTGTGCTGGCCTGGGCCTGGTAGACTAGGAGGCTAGTCCCAGCACTGTGCTGGCCTGGGCCTGGTAGACTAGGAGGCTAGTCCCAGCACTGTGCTGCCCTGGACCTGGTAGACTAGGAGGCTAGTCCCAGCACTGTGCTGCCCTGGACCTGGTAGACTAGGAGGCTAGTCCCAGCACTGTGCTGCCCTGGTAGACTAGGAGGCTAGTCCCAGCACTGTGCTGCCCTGGTAGACTAGGAGGCTAGTCCCAGCACTGTGCTGCCCTGGTAGACTAGGAGGCTAGTCCCAGCACTGTGCTGCCCTGGTAGACTAGGAGGCTAGTCCCAGCACTGTGCTGCCCTGGGCCTGGTAGACTAGGAGGCTAGTCCCAGCACTGTGCTGCCCTGGTAGACTAGGAGGCTAGTCCCAGCACTGTGCTGCCCTGGTAGACTAGGAGGCTAGTCCCAGCACTGTGCTGCCCTGGGCCTGGTAGACTAGGAGGCTAGTCCCAGCACTGTGCTGCCCTGGGCCTGGTAGACTAGGAGGCTAGTCCCAGCACTGTGCTGCCCTGGGCCTGGTAGACTAGGAGGCTAGTCCCAGCACTGTGCTGCCCTGGTAGACTAGGAGGCTAGTCCCAGCACTGTGCTGCCCTGGTAGACTAGGAGGCTAGTCCCAGCACTGTGCTGCCCTGGGCCTGGTAGACTAGGAGGCTAGTCCCAGCACTGTGCTGCCCTGGGCCTGGTAGACTAGGAGGCTAGTCCCAGCACTGTGCTGCCCTGGGCCTGGTAGACTAGGAGGCTAGTCCCAGCACTGTGCTGCCCTGGGCCTGGTAGACTAGGAGGCTAGTCCCAGCACTGTGCTGCCCTGGGCCTGGTAGACTAGGAGGCTAGTCCCAGCACTGTGCTGCCCTGATAAGACTAGGAGGCTAGTCCCAGCACTGTGCTGCCCTGATAAGACTAGGAGGCTAGTCCCAGCACTGTGCTGCCCTGATAAGACTAGGAGGCTAGTCCCAGCACTGTGCTGCCCTGATAAGACTAGGAGGCTAGTCCCAGCACTGTGCTGCCCTGGTAGACTAGGAGGCTAGTCCCAGCACTGTGCTGCCCTTGGCCTGATAAGACTAGGAGGCTAGTCCCAGCACTGTGCTGCCCTGGTAGACTAGGAGGCTAGTCCCAGCACTGTGCTGCCCTGATAAGACTAGGAGGCTAGTCCCAGCACTGTGCTGCCCTGGTAGACTAGGAGGCTAGTCCCAGCACTGTGCTGCCCTTGGCCTGATAAGACTAGGAGGCTAGTCCCAGCACTGTGCTGCCCTGGTAGACTAGGAGGCTAGTCCCAGCACTGTGCTGCCCTGGTAGACTAGGAGGCTAGTCCCAGCACTGTGCTGCCCTTGGCCTGATAAGACTAGGAGGCTAGTCCCAGCACTGTGCTGCCCTTGGCCTGATAAGACTAGGAGGCTAGTCCCAGCACTGTGCTGCCCTTGGCCTGATAAGACTAGGAGGCTAGTCCCAGCACTGTGCTGCCCTGGTAGACTAGGAGGCTAGTCCCAGCACTGTGCTGCCCTGGTAGACTAGGAGGCTAGTCCCAGCACTGTGCTGCCCTGGTAGACTAGGAGGCTAGTCCCAGCACTGTGCTGCCCTGGTAGACTAGGAGGCTAGTCCCAGCACTGTGCTGCCCTGGTAGACTAGGAGGCTAGTCCCAGCACTGTGCTGCCCTGGTAGACTAGGAGGCTAGTCCCAGCACTGTGCTGCCCTGGTAGACTAGGAGGCTAGTCCCAGCACTGTGCTGCCCTGGGCCTGTTTACAAGCTAGCTACACACAGTCAGTCAGTCAGAACCATGAATTATTAAAGGAACCAGCCAATAGGAATAGGTAGGAATATGATTTATGGATGACTGGCAAACTGTGCTAACGCATAGTGCTGAGGAAGATACGAGCAACACTGCAGGCGCCACAAAACACCCGTTGTTGTCAAGACCCATTTTATAAATGACATACTTCAGCATTCTGGGAGCACACATTATGATTGGTGGAGAGACATGACAACCAGAGTGTGTGTGAGTCAGGGAAGAGAGGAGGGAGAGGAAGAAGGGGACAGAGAGGAGGGAGAGGAGGAAGGAGACGAGGAAGGGGACAGAGAGGAGGGAGAGGAGGAAGGGGACAGAGAGGAGGGAGGAGGAAGAGGGAGAGGAGGAAGAGGAGGGAGATGAGGAGGGAGATGAGGGAGAGGAGGGAGAGACTCAGCAACACAGTATAAGATGCACCCGCCTGGGAGGAACCGTGTTACAGGGGAAGACTCAGGCGAAAGCTTCAACAAGGTGACAACACAAAAGCCTGTCTGGTCCTCAGTCCTCACACACTGCTAGTGATGACAAGGACAGAGAGCCATCTCTATCAGTTGTAGTAGAAGTAATGACTGGAGGTCTGCTGAAAGCAGCTAGCATTACCCGCTCCAATAGCAGTCGTCCATTCAGCCTGTAGATAATAACATGCAGTCTCATTACAAGGAGGGGGGGAGACAGAGGGAGGCTGGCTGGCTGCCTTCAATATTTACTAGCATTATTCTATGTTTATTTCACAGTGCTCATGCGTGGCCAAGCAACAGATTGTCTTTCTGGCTGAGCTCTTACAGTCATAGCAACAAACGACACACTAACAGTGTCAGTGCAGTGGGGACTTACAACTGGGGGGTTATTCTGCACAGTAAGACTCCTGAAAATGGAAGACACATTTGGAAGACCATTTAATAGATAGAACTAGCCTAACTTCTCTCACACCGAGGCAGATATCTAAACAGAAACCTAAGCCCCGAAGAGACATGTCCTATAGGTCTCTCCTGAAGTGGTGAAGAGTCCTATATGTTTCTCTTCTTAACTTGTTATGGATAGGGGGCAGCATTTTCACGTCCGGATGAAAAGCGTGCCCAGAGTAAACTGCCTGCTACTCAGTCCCAGTTGCTAATATGTGCATATTATTAGTAGATTTGGATAGAAAACAGTCTGAAGTTTCTAAAACAGTTTGAATGATGTCTGTGAGTATAACAGAACTCATTTGGCAGGCAAAAACCTGAGAAAAAAATCCAACCAGGAAGTGGGGAAATCTGAGGTTTGTAGGTTTTCAACTCTTTGCTTATCCAAGATACAATGGAAATGGGGTCATGTTGCACTTCCTAAGGCTTCCACTAGATGTCAACAGTCTTTAGAACCTTGTTTGATGCTTCTACTGTGAAGTGGGGGCGAATGAGAGATTGAGTAAGGTCTCTCCCAGAGTGCCACGAGCGTTCATGTGAGATTTATTTATTTATTTATTTATTTATTTTTTGGGTGGATCAGCTTAATATTGCGGAAAGAATGTTGCTTCCAATGTAATTGTCTGCATCATTTCCAATCCCCCATATTTTTTTGGGTAAATATATATATCCATACACGCATGCATACATATATACATATATACATACACATACCTATATAGACATACATACTTTTTTAAAGAATATACCTTTATTATTATTCCCCGCAACCCTACCACCGCTCCCCCAATTGGAGTAAACTAATAAACACTTCTGCTTTTACCTTCAATTTATACATCTTATACCTATTTTACAGACACAGACTACTTTATAATAGTTCTCTCTTGTTTGTTCTTAGTCCTTCCTCTATTTCTGTTGTCCATCCAATTTTATTTCCACTTGTAACTGTGCTATTTCACAAAAGCTCCGCACCTATACACATTTCACAGATCCCGTATGCCCTACATTGTTTATCTTGTTATTAGTCCCACCCTTCAGTTCCACTCAACCCTTCCCATCTATCTTCCAACATCATCCATTTCGGATTTTTATTTGCCATATATTTTTCAACTGTGCTGTGATGCTTCACAAAAGATTTGAACCTTCCTATTCTCATAGCTTCTACAGATTGTAAATTAAAAATAAACATTTTTGCTAAAATAATTATTATATTATTGATTGATTGACTATGGCTTTTCAAATCCCCCAGTATTGCTATCTGTAGCGTTAGTTCTAGGCAAATGTTGCAATTCTTCAGCCATTCCTGGACCTGTGACCAAAAACGAGCTACATATGGACAATACCAAAATAAATGATCTAATGACTCTGCCTCCTCACAACAGAATCTGCAGAGCTGGGAAGATTGTATACCCCATATATATAACATTCTATTAGTTGCAAGAATTTTGTACAGTAATTTAAATTGAAAAATTCGAAGTTTTGAATCCGGCGTTGTTTTGCGTATCAATTCATAAACCATGTGCCATGGAATGGGTACATCGAAAATCTCTTCCCAACTATTTTGCAATTTATATGGCACAGCTGTCAGTTTTTTGGTCCTTAAATGAAATTGGTATATGTTTTTATTTATCACACTTTTCTTTAACCATTTATGTTCTTTAATACAGGGCCGACATACAAGTTCCTTACTTTTTTCCCCTTCTACTTGCCTCTTCCATTTTTGTGGTAATGCTGCAATTAATTGGTTGTAATTTTGGGTAGAGCAGACATTTCCATATGTCTGTGTTAGCTGCATGTGTGACATAACTCCACCAGTCCTATTTATGATATCATTCACAAAAATTATACCTTTTTTAAACATTTCTTCGATAAATACAGTTTTTTTATCAATTACTATATTTGAATTTAACCACAATATTTGTTGTACTATTTGTTCCGTCCTTTCAGGTGGATTAAACTGAAATTGCAACCAACTTTCTAAGGCTTGTTTAAAAAATAAGGATATTTTGGAGATTATTTCCTTTTCAAACAACCGAAAGTGAGCAGGTGTAATCTGAATAAAGGGAAAAAGGCCCTTCTTGAACATAGGATGAGACATTCGTACCAATTTACTAGAGAACCAGTTTGGATTTAAGTATAACTTTTGTATGACTGATGCCTTTAGTGAGAGGTCTAATGCTTTAATATTTAATAATTTCTGCCCTCCGAATTCATATTCGTTATATAAATAGGCCCTTTTAATTTTATCTGGCTTGCCGTTCCAAATAAAATGGAATATTTTTTGTTCATATAATTTAAAAAGCAGGTCACTAGGTGTAGGCAAAACCATAAGCAAATAGGTAAACTGTGATATGACTAAAGAGTTAATCAGGGTGATTTTTCCACAAATAGACAGGTATTTTCCTTTCCATGGTAGCAAGATCTTATCTATTTTTGCTAACTTTCTATAAAAATTTATTGGAGTGAGATCATTTCTTTCTTTTGGGATTTGTATACCGAGTATGTCCACATCTCCGTCAGACCATTTAATTGGTAAACTACATGGCAATATAAAATGTGTATTTTTTTAGTGATCCAATACGTAATATGGTACATTTATCATAATTTGGTTTTAATCCAGAGAGGATAGCAAAGGTATCTAGATCCTCTATGAGGCCGTGGAGAGACTCTAGTTGTGGTTTTAAAAGAAAACATGAATCATCAGCGTACAATGACACCTTAGTTTTTAAGCCACGGATTTCTAATC
Organism: Salvelinus namaycush; assembly: GCF_016432855.1. Taxonomy (NCBI): domain Eukaryota; kingdom Metazoa; phylum Chordata; class Actinopteri; order Salmoniformes; family Salmonidae; genus Salvelinus; species Salvelinus namaycush. The sequence goes on along the minus strand of NC_052312.1, from coordinate 51,030,466 downwards.
CATTAATATTAATGTTTGATCTAATTTTAACAGCTAACATTTCGATGGCAATAATAAATAGATATGCCGATAGTGGACAACCTTGTTTTACTCCTCTAGATAGTTTAAAACTTTCTGAGATGTAGCCATTATTTACTATTTTACACCTAGGGTTACTATACATAATTTTAACCCATTTTATAAGAGATTCCCCAAAATTGAAATATTCTAGGCATTTATATATAAACTCCAGTCGTACTTTATCAAAAGCCTTTTCAAAATCAGCTATGAAAACCAGACCTGGTGTCCCCGATATTTCATAGTGTTCTATTGTTTCCAGTACTTGCCTTATATTATCTCCAATGTATCGTCCATGTAAAAAACCTGTCTGATTAGGATGAATAATATCTGACAAAACTTTTTTTTATTCTATGCGCCAAGCATTTTGCTAGGATTTTTGCATCACAACACTGAAGTGTAAGAGGTCTCCAATTTTTTAATTGGACTGGATCTTTATATATACCACTTGGGTCCTGTTTCAGTAATAACGATATCAGACCTTGTTGCGTGTCTGATAATCTACCATTTATATAGGAGTGGTTAAAACAAGCTAATAATGGTCCTTTGAGTATATCAAAAAAAGTTTTGTATACTTCCACTGGTATGCCATCCAGCCCTGGAGTTTTCCCATCCTTAAAGGCCCCAATTGCATCAAGTAGTTCCTCCTCTGTAATTAGGCCTTCACATGAGTCTTTCTGTACAGATGTTAATTTTACATTATTAATAGGAAAAAAATCCATACAATTAGTTTCAGTTAGTGGAGATGGAGGAGCCTGAAACGAAAACATATTCTTAAAGTACTTTACTTCCTCTTTCAAAATATCATTTGGTGAATCATGCGTGACTCCATCATTTGTAACAAGTTTTAATACATTTTTTTTGGTAGCATTTCTATATTGAAGATTGAAAAAGAATTTGGTGCATTTTTCCCCATATTCCATCCAGTTCGCTTTATTTTTATAATATATTACACTGGATCTTTCTTGAATAAGTTCCTCCATTTCTTTTTGTTTTTCCTCTAACTTATTCTGTGCCTCTATGGTACCGTTTTTATTGCTATCTAACTGTACTGTTAGTCCTTCAATTTCCTTTGTTAATATGGACTCTTTTGATCTAAATTCCCTTTGTTTTATAGATGAGTACTGAATTGCATGGCCTCTAAAGGCACACTTAAGTGTCCCATACAATAAGGGGATCTGCTGTACCTATGTTATGTCTGAAAAAGTCAGTTATAAAATCTTCTGTCCTAGTTCTAAACAATTTATCATCTAGTAGACTTTGATTAAATTTCCAATATCCTCGCCCACGTGGAAATTCTGTAAGAGAAATATATATGCCAATTATGTGATGATCCGACCGCATTCTGTCCCCTATCAACACTTTTTTAACTTTTGGTGCCAGAGAGAATGGTATAAGAAAGTAGTCAAGACGACTAGCTTGATTCAGCCTCCGCCATGTATATCTCACTAAATCAGGGTATTTAAGTCTCCATATATCCACTAATTCCAATATATCCATGACATTCATGATTTCCTTAAGTGCCTGAGGGTGATAGTTTGTAGTGTGATTTCCTTTCCGGTCTATAGAGGTATTTAAGACCGTATTAAAATCTCCCACTATAATAATAGAGTCTAGTGTTGCTTGTAGAGTTGATACATTCTTATATATATTTTCAAAGAAGCTTGGATCATCATTATTCGGACCGTATAGGTTAACAAGCCATATTTGTTTATTGTCCAATAACATATTTAAAATAATCCATCTACCTTGAGGATCTGTTTGGACAATTTGCACATTTGGATCAAAATTATTGTTAATTAAAACCATCACCCCTTTTGAATTTCTTTGCCCATGGGAGAAATATATTTTGCCCCCCCAGTTCTTTTTCCACAAAACTTCATCTAAAACTGTTGAATGGGTTTCCTGTAAACAATAGATATTATAATCCTTCTCTTTTAGCCAGGTAAATACTGATCGTCTTTTCTTATTATCTGCTAAGCCATTACAATTGTAACTGGCTATACTTATTTCACCACTTACCATAATGAGACACACCTTTCATTCTTTTAATCAGAATATATTTTTGTAAACGTACTATTAAAAAGTAACATAATGATTGAGTGTCTATATAGTTGTACCATGATATTTGCATTTCTACTAAGTAAACCTCCAATTGGTCCCTACTATTCCACCCGCTAAAAGGCCTCATCTCGAGATGGCTTGTCATCCCAATGCCCGGTAGACCACCCTCGACCCCCTGTATCCCATAGCCCTGAACCGACTGGGATCCATTCTTTGAAAAGAGCATACAGTGCCATTTACCGAATTGAAGAAGATCAATTACCATATGCATTTCCATTGCCCTCACCTCGATTTGTATTATATATATCTGTGGATCATCCTCTATTGTCCCTAACATCTTTTACTTCTTCCTTCGCAACAGTTGTGGGATACACACATACACCCACACACACTCAGCCCTTACCCCCACACAACCATAAGCTCACTTTCTCAACAATTGCACCATCCCAGAGCCCAACTCAAGATGGGTCATGATTTACAAATGCACTTGCAGTTGCAGCTGCATGAGAAGGCCTGCAAGACCGCACAAAAAATTAGCAAAAATTGAGAGATTTATTTACCATTGTCATATCCTAGATAATGGAGGTCAAATGTACACCTTATTCCTGAAACACCCACAATACGGCCACCCGTCATGGCCATGTCCCCACGCATCTCCATGCAGTCCGACTTTGATTTTGTGCCGCCAGGGCCACAATAATATACCCCCTCTCTGAATGTCCGAGTGTGACCCCCTCCCCATGGGTTACTGCAGCTAGTGTTGCCAGCACTGCCACTGCCTGGGTGGGGGCACCCCACCGGAATCCCCACCGGCTAGGTACAAGGTCGTCAAGGTTCTCATTAGCAGCTTTGAGAATTTCCTTGTATATTATGCTCTCCCTTTATGGGGCTTTGGCTTTGCAGGACCAACCCTGCCAAGCAGGCTCAGAATCTTGAGGGGGCAGTGCTGCTCTTGGTCTCTGACCTCATTTTAGCTGCATACAGACCGCTTACAGCGGGCACATAAAACAGTTAGGGACTTCTCCTTAGTATCTGGGTCATTCAGGTGGGTGTCTAGGGTATAGTGCCATGGACCGTACCATTAAAATAGGATAATAAATAATTAGATATAATTTATAAAAAAATAAATAAAAAATGTAGTTCTCCATGATAGGACAATAAATAAATAAGACGTATAATTCATTATAAAAGTATATCCATCATCTGAACAACATTGAAAGCCCTCTCATACCCGGCTCACAGCAATACATTGGCTCTGGGATATGCAACCATTTCATTACTCACTCACTCAACTTTCCAAACATAACAAATAAAATAAAAAATAAACACAAACCATACCATCCACACATACTGTGCCTTCTGTTTACTTAGTTTTTATCTTCACTATGTTGAATTAGTGCTTGTGTGTTCAATTAGTTATATGTGAAGATTTATAGAAAAGCTATATTTTTTATTGTATTGTTACAATCAGTAACCGGGCTTGAATTGTGTTTATTTCCCTCGTCTATGAGAACTTTGTAATGTTTATAATAGCCATGGAGTAGTCTTTGTGTCTCTGAACAACTGGTTATCAATATATAGTTTATCAACGACGAGAGCTACTCGTTTCGCTTTTAATCTATTTTCTTTGAAAATTGGATACAGAACTTTGCGCCGTTCTGCAATTTCCTTCGGAAACTGATCATTCATGCCAATTTTGGTCCCAGCAAGTCTTTTACCCAGGCTTTTAACCATTATTTTATCTTTAAATGAAGCAAATTTGGCAACGATTGGGCGTTCGTACCTCTGCCCTCTCTGTCCGAAGCGGTGAACGCGTTCAAGTTGGATTTTGTCGATAACTTCGCGTGGAATCTGAAGCGCTGTAAGGAGGAACTCTCTAACTATAGATTCAGGAACTTCTCCTTCTTTTTCTTGGATACCTGTAAGTACCAAATTCTCTCTCATGGATCTAGTTTGTATGTCCAGTAAGGTTTCCTTCAGAACGGTGTTCTCCTTTTTAATTCCATTCATTTCGGTTTCAATCTTATTGACTGTCCCTTTTAGCGCGTGTGTTTGCTTCTCCAATGTCGCAGCTTTTTCATCACTCATCTCTAGGCTTGCCTTCAACTCTTTTATATCTTTACTAACTAATTCAAGTATACCCAGTTTGTCATTTATTGATTTTAACAGATCGGTTTCGACCTTTACCATTCCCGGTGGTGAGAATATTAAATCATCAGTGTCTGTAGAAGAGTCACGTTTTCGTTTTGTAATCGGTTCCCCTGTCTTACTCTCCGTCATGTTTGGTTGTTGCCTGTTTTCGTAATATTTGTCGATAAATGTCTCTAGTTTTAGGATTTGTTTTGTGTTATTGTCCAGATTGAAGGTTATCACTCACCAGATTAAGTAGTGCTAATATTTTAGTCTAATTTAGCAGATATTTCGAATATTATGTTTTATCTTGAGGTGCTCTACATAAATCCCTTCAGTCCGCCATTACCCTTACGTTACCTTTACGTCATACGTCAGCAACGGCACCAGTCTTTGCTGGTGGAATGCTTCTTTTCATGTGAGAGTTACCTTGAGTTCCATTGCATTTCTGAAGACAAAGGAATTCTCCGGTTGGAACATTATTGAAGATTTGTTAAAAACATCCTAAAGATTGATTCTATACTTCGTTTGACATGCTACGGACTGTAATATAACTTCTTGGACTTTTCGTCCGTACTTTCCGCTGGACTTGCACGCGCGTCGTGAGTTTAGATTGTGTACTGAACACGCGAACAACAAGGAGGAATTTGGACATAAATGATGGACATTATCGAACAAAACAAACATTTATTGTGGAACTGGGATTCCTGAGAGTGCATTCTGATGAAGATCATCAAAGTGAATATTTATAATGCTATTTCTGACTTCTGTTTATTCCAACATGGCGATATCTCTTTGGGTTGATTTGTAGTCTGAGCGCCGTACTCAGATTATTTTATGGTTTGCTTTTTCCGTAAAGTTTTTTTGAAATCTGACACAGCGGTTGCATTAATGAGAAGTGGATCTAAAATTCCATGCATAACACGTGTATTTTCATCAACATTTATTATGAGTATTTCTGTAAATTGATGTGGCTCTCTGCAAAATCACCGGATGTTTTGGAACTACTGAACATAACACGCCAATGTAAATTTTTGGATATAAATATGAACTTTACCGAACAAAACATACATGTATTGTGTAACATGAAGTCCTATGAGTGTCATCTGATGAAGATCATCAAAGGTTAGTGATTAATTTTATCTATATTTCTGCTTTTTGTGACTCCTCTCCTCTCTCTCTCTTTCTGGAAAAATGGCTGTGTTTTCTGTGACTAGGTACAGACCTAACATAATCGTTTGGTTTGCTTTCGTCGTAAAGCCTTTTTGAAAATCGGACACTGTGGCTGGATTTACAACAAGTGTATCTTTAAAATGGCGTAAAATACATGTATGTTTGAGGAATTTTAATTATGGGATTTCTGTTGTTTTGAATTTGGCGCCCTGCAGTTTCACTGGCTGTTGACGAGGTGGGACGCTACCGTCCCACATACCCTAGAGAGGTTAACTGTTCTGGGGAACTAACGGAAAATAATGTGACCGGTGAAATGAAGAACGCCATCTGCTTGATCTCCTAACATGTTGAACAAGTTGACTGGAGGTATTAACTTAACAAGCAGCTACAGATATACACATTTATTAAAAATTAAATAATTGACGGTATTGAAAAAACTATCCTGTGACTATTTACAAATACGGTATACCACCAAAGACTACTTGATAATCTGAAGGAGACTAACCTGGATAAAGAAATAAACGTGAGGTTGAATGACCATGAGCTCTCGCAGTACCTTGAGTCTTTGTGTGTGTGTGTGTGTGTGTGTGTGTGTGTGTGTGTGTGTGTGTGTGTGTGTGTGTGTGTGTGTGTGTGTGTGTGTGTGTGTGTGTGTGTGTGTGTGTGTGTGTGTGTGGTGTGTGAGAGAGTGTTTACCTTGATAGTCTTCGTCTGCTCCGTCAGCATCCATGGCATTCTCATCTTCATCCTCGTCATCGTAGTTATAGTTGGGGTCGTAGGTCAAATACTTCAGACAGATGCTGATGACGGTGCCCACATGTGGGTAAACCTCCTTTGGACACCTGGAGAGAGAGAGAGAGAGATTGAAAAGTCCTTCATGGTTGAGTTCCCTTTAGTTTCCACTAATAAAGACTCCCATCTCTCAGCCTTTCTTCTCCTCATGGTAATCTGGGAGGATAGACAGCACCACAGTAATCTTCCAACACTAATTGTCCCTCTCTCCCTCCCAAACACTTGTTTGATGTAATCCATAAAAGGCACAAGATAGAACGGATGAAAGGGTTTCTAATCACAGAAACAGTGGGAGGCTAAACGTAGACGAGAAGCGAGACTAGAGTATCCAATCACAACACAGGTCCAAACACTTCAGGGTGAACGTGAATAAACTACCCAGTTCACTGAGAATTCTGGGATTCATTTTTTCTGTCGTTCTGTGTTTCTCTGAACATAAAAAACAAAACCCCCTCCCGACCTCTGAAGCCGTTTAAAATAAGACGTGTGTCTCTCACCTCCTGACGAAGGACTCGAAGGCCTGGATGCAGTATTCTCTCAGCTCGTCATCGTCTATGTTACAGAACTTCACCACCAGTGGAATGATCTTCTCCAAGTACTCACCTGAGGACACGCGGACACACACGTTAATAATTCCATTCAAACTGAATGTTAGCCGTCAATCTATTAGTAACAACTTCATATTCTTTCATCTAAATGTGACATGAAGGGAAGCAAGCCTCCCGACTTCAAAAAAGGCCCAGAACTCACTGAGAAAAGCAAATTACAAGTTACAGCTAGATAAAGGCTTTTGTGTTTTTAGCAAAATTGTAGAGCGAGCTCTTTCAAGATGACAAGAAAAGTTAATTAAAACAGGGGATGGCAGGATATGGAGAGAGACCGGAGGGAGAAATAGTTTTGGAGTGCTGCTCTTCACTGAAGTAATCTGCCACATCTTAATCACTGCCGTCTCTGGCTCATCAAACACAGCGTGTGATTGGTTGATGGGGTGGGAGAAAAAGAGGGAGAAAAGAGGGAGAAAAAGAGGAGCTAGCCTCAATGACTCCTCTCTCCGTTTCCCTCCACACTCCAAAACACTCTCCCTCCTCCACTCTTCCAGAGAGAGGAGAAAGTGACAGATTGACAGGTAAATAAGGACAGAAAGAGGAGAGTCTCCCGTCTCATGTCACAAACTTTCACGTCCCTCCACGTCCCTGACCAGGAGTAATGGCTTCTCTCAAACATCAAGGAGACAATGACTTCCTTCGGGGTTATTTTAAAAAGAAGTCTGATGGAAAAGAAATAGTCTAATATATTATTTCACCTAGAAAATGATAAAATACTTCAATTGCCTAGGCTCCCCGAGGAGCCGTGGGCTCGACTAAGTACAATAGCTAAAACAAACACATCTAGCCTAATTGAAATCTAAAAGGTGTTCCCAGATGGACTTGGCTGAAGTCTGGCTGTCGATAAAACCTAGGAGAGAGAAGAGACGGGAGAGAGAGAGAGAGAGACGAAAGAGAGAGAGACGAAAGAGAGAGAGACGAAAGAGAGAGAGACGAAAGAGAGAGAGACGAAAGAGAGAGAGACGAAAGAGAGAGAGACGAAAGAGAGAGAGACGAAAGAGAGAGAGACGAAAGAGAGAGAGACGAGAGAGAGACAGACGAGAGAGAGACGAGAGAGAGAGAGAGAGAGAGAGACGAGAGAGAGACGAGAGAGAGACGAGAGAGAGAGGAGAGAGAGACGAGAGAGAGAGAGAGAGAGAGAGAGAGAGAGAAGAGACGGGAGAGAGAGAGAGAGAGAAGAGACGAGAGAGAGAGAAGAGACGGGAGAGAGAGAAGAGACGGGAGAGAGAGAGAAGAGACGGGAGAGAGAGAGAAGAGACGGGAGAGAGAGAGAAGAGACGGGAGAGAGAGAGAGAAGAGACGGGAGAGAGAGAGAGAGAGAGAGAGAAGAGACGGGAGAGAGAGAGAGAAGAGACGGGAGAGAGAGAGAGAAGAGAGAGAGAGAGAGAAGAGACGGGAGAGAGAGAGAAGAGACGGGAGAGAGAAAGAGAGAGAAGAGAGAGAAGAGAGAACAGCTCCAAATGATACATATTAATTCAGCCCGCTCTAACCACTAGGGTTAGAGGGTTAGGTTACCTGCCGCCTAAAGAAGGGGTCAATAACTTGAAAATGTTGGCTAAATTGTTTGACATTTCCAAATATAAAAAAAGGTCCAAAATGTTCTGACATTGTGTCTCACACAAATGACTGCAGGGTTTCTCTTTCAACTGTTCAACTAGAAAAAGAAAGATATTCCAATATGTGATCTACATGACTAATATCACTAGCCCATGTCTGTGTGTCTCCATGAAACTCACCGATTCTGTGTCCGGCCTGTCTGCTGATGGCTGCGATACACTGGATGTAGGTACGTGTGGTGGACATGGAGTCATTACGGGACAACTCTGACAGCAGGTGTTCAATAAGGTCCACAAACACCAGGTTCCCACAGGACATGACCAGGTGACCCAGAGCGATGATGGTCCTCTTCCTGACCGCCAGGCGGGGGCTGGTCAGCTGAGGAAGCAGGCAGGACAGGATGGAGGGGTGAAAGTTGACCAGGAGACCCCCCTGTCTGTTAGAGGAGAGGGAGAGAGGTTAGCACTATGTTATGTAGTGATAGGCTACGTAGGGTCTGGTCAGCTGAGGAAGCAGGCAGGACAGGAGGGTGAAAGTTGACCAGCAGACTAGAGGTTGGCACAGGAGTAAAAAAAGAATTCCTGTCCCGTCTAGTCAAATATTTTCCCGTACTGTCCTGATCCAGAAACAGTTATATAACCCCAGAATATTGTACCGTCCCAAACTAATTATTACAGGCAGAAATCAGAAATAACTTCAGATATTCAATTGACTGTAATAAAGTAATCCAATGACCATCTATAGTGTATAATGGGTCCAGACCAGCGGTCAGACAGTGGAGAACACACCAACATGGGTCCAGACCAGCGGTCAGACAGTGGAGAACACACACACCAACCTGGGTCAAGAACAGCGGTCAGACAGTGGAGAACACACCTACCTGGGTCAAGAACAGCGGTCAGACAGTGGAGAACACACCTACCTGGGTCCAGGCCAGCGGTCAGACAGTGGAGAACACACCAACCTGGGTCCAGACCAGCGGTCAGACAGTGGAGAACACACCAACCTGGGTCCAGACCAGCGGTCAGACAGTGGAGAACACACACCAACCTGGGTCCAGACCAGCGGTCAGACAGTGGAGAACACACACACACCAACCTGGGTCCAGACCAGCGGTCAGACAGTGGAGAACACACACACACACCAACCTGGGTCCAGACCAGCGGTCAGACAGTGGAGAACACACACACACACCAACCTGGGTCCAGACCAGCGGTCAGACAGTGGAGAACACACACACACACCAACCTGGGTCCAGACCAGCGGTCAGACAGTGGAGAACACACACACACACCAACCTGGGTCCAGACCAGCGGTCAGACAGTGGAGAACACACACACACACCAACCTGGGTCCAGGCCAGCGGTCAGACAGTGGAGAACACACACACCAACCTGGGTCCAGGCCAGCGGTCAGACAGTGGAGAACACACACACCAACCTGGGTCCAGGCCAGCGGTCAGACAGTGGAGAACACACACACCAACCTGGGTCCAGGCCAGCGGTCAGACAGTGGAGAACACACACACCAACCTGGGTCCAGGCCAGCGGTCAGACAGTGGAGAACACACACACCAACCTGGGTCCAGGCCAGCGGTCAGACAGTGGAGAACACACACACCAACCTGGGTCCAGGCCAGCGGTCAGACAGTGGAGAACACACACACCAACCTGGGTCCAGGCCAGCGGTCAGACAGTGGAGAACACACACACCAACCTGGGTCCAGGCCAGCGGTCAGACAGTGGAGAACACACACACCAACCTGGGTCCAGGCCAGCGGTCAGACAGTGGGGAACACACACACCAACCTGGGTCCAGGCCAGCGGTCAGACAGTGGGGAACACACACACACCAACCTGGGTCCAGGCCAGCGGTCAGACAGTGGAGAACACACACACCAACCTGGGTCCAGGCCAGCGGTCAGACAGTGGAGAACACACACACCAACCTGGGTCCAGACCAGCGGTCAGACAGTGGAGAACACACACCAACCTGGGTCCAGGCCAGCGGTCAGACAGTGGAGAACACACACCAACCTGGGTCCAGACCAGCGGTCAGACAGTGGAGAACACACACCAACCTGGGTCCAGACCAGCGGTCAGACAGTGGAGAACACACACACCAACCTGGGTCCAGACCAGCGGTCAGACAGTGGAGAACACACACACCAACCTGGGTCCAGACCAGCGGTCAGACAGTGGAGAACACACACACCAACCTGGGTCCAGGCCAGCGGTCAGACAGTGGAGAACACACACACCAACATGGGTCCAGGCCAGCGGTCAGACAGTGGAGAACACACACACACACCTGGGTCCAGGCCAGCGGTCAGACAGTGGAGAACACACACACACACCTGGGTCCAGGCCAGCGGTCAGACAGTGGAGAACACACACACCAACCTGGGTCCAGGCCTGAGGTCAGACAGTGGAGAACACACACACCAACCTGGGTCCAGGCCAGCGGTCAGACAGTGGAGAACACACACACCAACCTGGGTCCAGACCAGCGGTCAGACAGTGTAGAACACACCAACCTGGGTCCAGACCAGCGGTCAGACAGTGGAGAACACACACACCAACCTGGGTCCAGACCAGCGGTCAGACAGTGGAGAACACACACACCAACCTGGGTCCAGACCAGCGGTCAGACAGTGGAGAACACACACACCAACCTGGGTCCAGGCCAGCGGTCAGACAGTGGAGAACACACACACCAACATGGGTCCAGGCCAGCGGTCAGACAGTGGAGAACACACACACACACCTGGGTCCAGGCCAGCGGTCAGACAGTGGAGAACACACACACACACCTGGGTCCAGGCCAGCGGTCAGACAGTGGAGAACACACACACCAACCTGGGTCCAGGCCTGAGGTCAGACAGTGGAGAACACACACACCAACCTGGGTCCAGGCCAGCGGTCAGACAGTGGAGAACACACACACCAACCTGGGTCCAGGCCAGCGGTCAGACAGTGGAGAACACACACACCAACCTGGGTCCAGGCCAGCGGTCAGACAGTGGAGAACACACACACCAACCTGGGTCCAGACCAGCGGTCAGACAGTGGAGAACACACACACACCAACCTGGGTCCAGGCCAGCGGTCAGACAGTGGAGAACACACACACCAACCTGGGTCCAGACCAGCGGTCAGACAGTGGAGAACACACACACCAACCTGGGTCCAGGCCAGCGGTCAGACAGTGGAGAACACACACACCAACCTGGGTCCAGGCCAGCGGTCAGACAGTGGAGAACACACACACCAACCTGGGTCCAGACCAGCGGTCAGACAGTGGAGAACACACACACCAACCTGGGTCCAGACCAGCGGTCAGACAGTGGAGAACACACACCAACCTGGGTCCAGACCAGCGGTCAGACAGTGGTGAACACACACCAACCTGGGTCTAGACCAGCGGTCAGACAGTGGTGAACACACACCAACCTGGGTCTAGACCAGCGATCAGACAGTGGAGAACACACACCAACCTGGGTCCAGACCAACGGTCAGACAGTGGAGAACACACACACCAACCTGGGACCAGAACAGCGGTCAGACAGTGGAGAACACACACACCAACCTGGGTCCAGACCAGCGGTCAGACAGTGGAGAACACACACACCAACCTGGGACCAGACCAGCGGTCAGACAGTGGAGAACACACACCAACCTGGGACCAGACCAGCGGTCAGACAGTGGAGAACACACCAACCTGGGTCCAGACCAGCGGTCAGACAGTGGAGAACACACCAACCTGGGTCCAGACCAGCGGTCAGACAGTGGAGAACACACACACCAACCTGGGTCCAGACCAGCGGTCAGACAGTGGAGAACACACACACCAACCTGGGTCCAGACCAGCGGTCAGACAGTGGAGAACACACACACCTGCAGAGCATGTCAGCCATGATGTCCAGAGCCTCCAGCTGAACTGACACATCCTCCTGCTTGGCGATGGCACTGGTCAGACGGCCTGTGATCTTTTTACACACGCTGGCAGCCAGGGCCGAGCCTAGAGAGAGAAACATGGGGGCGGTTGGAGAGGGGAAAGACAGAGTTAGCTAAATGAGTCATACTGCTGTCAGGCAAGATGGCTGATGCCTGAAGGTGATGGGGAAGCAAGGCTGTTAACAGATGCTCTCTTCTCCATCTCTCCCTCCACATGACTGGAAAAGGCCTGAACACAGCTGAAGATAAACCAAGTTAGTAAGGAGGACATCTTGCTAGAGGGGATAGTCTATCAGTTCATTATCTAACTGGTTTAACACACTACAACACCATCACTAGAGGGGATAGTCTATCAGTTCATTATCTAACTGGTTTAACACACTACAACACCATCACTAGAGGGGATAGTCCATCAGTTCATTATCTAACTGGTTTAACACACTACAACACCATCACTAGAGGGGATAGTCTATCAGTTCATTATCTAACTGGTTTAACACACTACAACACCATCACTAGAGGGGATAGTCTATCAGTTCATTATCTAACTGGTTTAACACACTACAACACCATCACTAGAGGGGATAGTCTATCAGTTCATTATCTAACTGGTTTAACACACTACAACACCATCACTAGAGGGGATAGTCCATCAGTTCATTATCTAACTGGTTTAACACACTACAACACCATCACTAGAGGGGATAGTCCATCAGTTCATTATCTAACTGGTTTAACTAACACACTACAACACCATCACTAGAGGGGATAGTCTATCAGTTCATTATCTAACTGGTTTAACTAACACACTACAACACCATCACTAGAGGGGATAGTCTATCAGTTCATCATCTAACTGGTTTAACTAACACACTACAACACCATCACTAGAGGGGATAGTCTATCAGTTCATTATCTAACTGGTTTAACACACTACAACACCATCACTAGAGGGGATAGTCCATCAGTTCATTATCTAACTGGTTTAACTAACACACTACAACACCATCACTAGAGGGGATAGTCTATCAGTTCGTTATCTAACTGGTTTAACTAACACACTACAACACCATCACTAGAGGGGATAGTCTATCAGTTCATCATCTAACTGGTTTAACTAACACTACAACACCATCACTAGAGGGGATAGTCTATCAGTTCATTATCTAAGTGGTTTAACACACTACAACACCATCACAAGAGGGGATAGTCTATCAGTTCATTATCTAACTGGTTTAACACACTACAACACCATCACTAGAGGGGATAGTCTATCAGTTCATCATCTAACTGGTTTAACACACTACAACACCATCACTAGAGGGGATAGTCTATCAGTTCATTATCTAACTGGTTTAACTAACACACTACAACACCATCACTAGAGGGGATAGTCTATCAGTTCATTATCTAACTGGTTTAACTAACACACTACAACACCATCACTAGAGGGGATAGTCTATCAGTTCATCATCTAACTGGTTTAACACACTACAACACCATCACTAGAGGGGATAGTCTATCAGTTCATTATCTAACTGGTTTAACTAACACTACAACACCATCACTAGAGGGGATAGTCTATCACTTCATTATCTAACTGGTTTAACTAACACACTACAACACCATCACTAGAGGGGATAGTCTATCAGTTCATTATCTAACTGGTTTAACTAACACACTACAACACCATCACTAGAGGGGATAGTCTATCAGTTCATTATCTAACTGGTTTAACTAACACACTACAACACCATCACTAGAGGGGATAGTCTATCAGTTCATCATCTAACTGGTTTAACACACTACAACACCATCACTAGAGGGGATAGTCTATCAGTTCATCATCTAACTGGTTTAACACACTACAACGCCATCACTAGAGGGGATAGTCTATCAGTTCATTATCTAACTGGTTTAACTAACACCATCACTAGAGGGGATAGTCTATCAGTTCATTATCTAACTGGTTTAACTAACACTACAACACCATCACTAGAGGGGATAGTCTATCAGTTCATCATCTAACTGGTTTAACTAACACTACAACACCATCACTAGAGGGGGTAGTCTATCAGTTCATTATCTAACTGGTTTAACACACTACAACACCATCACTAGAGGGGATAGTCCGTCAGTTCATTATCTAACTGGTTTAACACACTACAACACCATCACTAGAGGGGATAGTCTTTCAGTTCATTATCTAACTGGTTTAACTTACACACTACAACACCATCACTAGAGGGGATAGTCTGTCAGTTCATTATCTAACTGGTTTAACACACTACAACACCATCACTAGAGGGGATAGTCTATCAGTTCATTATCTAACTGGTTTAACTAACACACTACAACACCATCACTAGAGGGGATAGTCCGTCAGTTCATTATCTAACTGGTTTAACACACTACAACACCATCACTAGAGGGGATAGTCTATCAGTTCATTACTTAACTGGTTTAACACACTACAACACCATCACTAGAGGGGATAGTCTATCAGTTCATTACCTAACTGGTTTAACACACTACAACACCATCACTAGAGGGGATAGTCTATCAGTTCATTATCTAACTGGTTTAACACACTACAACACCATCACTAGAGGGGATAGTCTATCAGTTCATTATCTAACTGGTTTAACTAACACACTACAACACCATCACTAGAGGGGATAGTCTATCAGTTCATTATCTAACTGGTTTAACTAACACACTACAACACCATCACTAGAGGGGATAGTCTGTCAGTTCATTATCTAACTGGTTTAACACACTACAACACCATCACTAGAGGGGATAGTCTATCAGTTCATTATCTAACTGGTTTAACTAACACACTACAACACCATCACTAGAGGGGATAGTCTATCAGTTCATTATCTAACTGGTTTAACACACTACAACACCATCACTAGAGGGGATAGTCTATCAGTTCATCATCTAACTGGTTTAACACACTACAACACCATCACTAGAGGGGATAGTCTATCAGTTCATTATCTAACTGGTTTAACACACTACAACACCATCACTAGAGGGGATAGTCTATCAGTTCATTATCTAACTGGTTTAACACACTACAACACCATCACTAGAGGGGATAGTCTATCAGTTCATTATCTAACTGGTTTAACTAACACACTACAACACCATCACTAGAGGGGATAGTCTATCAGTTCATTATCTAACTGGTTTAACTAACACACTACAACACCATCACTAGAGGGGATAGTCTATCAGTTCATCATCTAACTGGTTTAACACACTACAACACCATCACTAGAGGGGATAGTCTATCAGTTCATTATCTAACTGGTTTAACTAACACTACAACACCATCACTAGAGGGGATAGTCTATCACTTCATTATCTAACTGGTTTAACTAACACACTACAACACCATCACTAGAGGGGATAGTCTATCAGTTCATTATCTAACTGGTTTAACTAACACACTACAACACCATCACTAGAGGGGATAGTCTATCAGTTCATTATCTAACTGGTTTAACTAACACACTACAACACCATCACTAGAGGGGATAGTCTATCAGTTCATTATCTAACTGGTTTAACTAACACACTACAACACCATCACTAGAGGGGATAGTCTATCAGTTCATCATCTAACTGGTTTAACACACTACAACACCATCACTAGAGGGGATAGTCTATCAGTTCATCATCTAACTGGTTTAACACACTACAACGCCATCACTAGAGGGGATAGTCTATCAGTTCATTATCTAACTGGTTTAACTAACACCATCACTAGAGGGGATAGTCTATCAGTTCATCATCTAACTGGTTTAACTAACACTACAACACCATCACTAGAGGGGGTAGTCTATCAGTTCATTATCTAACTGGTTTAACACACTACAACACCATCACTAGAGGGGATAGTCCGTCAGTTCATTATCTAACTGGTTTAACACACTACAACACCATCACTAGAGGGGATAGTCTTTCAGTTCATTATCTAACTGGTTTAACTAACACACTACAACACCATCACTAGAGGGGATAGTCTGTCAGTTCATTATCTAACTGGTTTAACACACTACAACACCATCACTAGAGGGGATAGTCTATCAGTTCATTATCTAACTGGTTTAACTAACACACTACAACACCATCACTAGAGGGGATAGTCCGTCAGTTCATTATCTAACTGGTTTAACACACTACAACACCATCACTAGAGGGGATAGTCTATCAATTCATTATCTAACTGGTTTAACACACTACAAC
Organism: Salvelinus namaycush; assembly: GCF_016432855.1. NCBI lineage: Eukaryota > Metazoa > Chordata > Actinopteri > Salmoniformes > Salmonidae > Salvelinus > Salvelinus namaycush. The sequence goes on along the minus strand of NC_052312.1, from coordinate 51,013,872 downwards.
ACCATCACTAGAGGGGATAGTCTATCAGTTCATTACTTAACTGGTTTAACACACTACAACACCATCACTAGAGGGGATAGTCTATCAGTTCATTACCTAACTGGTTTAACACACTACAACACCATCACTAGAGGGGATAGTCTATCAGTTCATTATCTAACTGGTTTAACACACTACAACACCATCACTAGAGGGGATAGTCTATCAGTTCATTATCTAACTGGTTTAACTAACACACTACAACACCATCACTAGAGGGGATAGTCTATCAGTTCATTATCTAACTGGTTTAACTAACACACTACAACACCATCACTAGAGGGGATAGTCTGTCAGTTCATTATCTAACTGGTTTAACACACTACAACACCATCACTAGAGGGGATAGTCTATCAGTTCATTATCTAACTGGTTTAACACACTACAACACCATCACTAGAGGGGATAGTCTTTCAGTTCATTATCTAACTGGTTTAACTAACACACTACAACACCATCACTAGAGGGGATAGTCTGTCAGTTCATTATCTAACTGGTTTAACACACTACAACACCATCACTAGAGGGGATAGTCTATCAGTTCATCATCTAACTGGTTTAACTAACACTACAACACCATCACTAGAGGGGATAGTCTATCAGTTCATTATCTAACTGGTTTAACTAACACTACAACACCATCACTAGAGGGGATAGTCTATCAGTTCATTATCTAACTGGTTTAAATAACACTACAACACCATCACTAGAGGGGGTAGTCTATCAGTTCATTATCTAACTGGTTTAACACACTACAACACCATCACTAGAGGGGATAGTCTATCAGTTCATTATCTAACTGGTTTAACACACTACAACACCATCACTAGAGGGGATAGTCTATCAGTTCATTATCTAACTGGTTTAACACACTACAACACCATCACTAGAGGGGATAGTCTATCAGTTCATTATCTAACTGGTTTAACTAACACACTACAACACCATCACTAGAGGGGATAGTCTATCAGTTCATTATCTAACTGGTTCAACACACTACAACACCATCACTAGAGGGGATAGTCCATCAGTTCATCATCTAACTGGTTTAACACACTACAACACCATCACTAGAGGGGATAGTCTATCAGTTCATCATCTAACTGGTTTAACTAACACTACAACACCATCACTAGAGGGGATAGTCTTTCAGTTCATTATCTAACTGGTTTAACACACTACAACACCATCACTAGAGGGGATAGTCTATCAGTTCATTATCTAACTGGTTTAACACACTACAACACCATCACTAGAGGGGATAGTCTATCAGTTCATCATCTAACTGGTTTAACTAACACTACAACACCATCACTAGAGGGGATAGTCTATCAGTTCATTATCTAACTGGTTTAACACACTACAACACCATCACTAGAGGGGATAGTCTATCAGCTCATCATCTAACTGGTTTAACTAACACACTACAACACCATCACTAGAGGGGATAGTCTATCAGTTCATTATCTAACTGGTTCAACACACTACAACACCATCACTAGAGGGGATAGTCCATCAGTTCATCATCTAACTGGTTTAACACACTACAACACCATCACTAGAGGGGATAGTCTATCAGTTCATTATCTAATTGGTTTAACACACTACAACAACATCACTAGAGGGGATAGTCTATCAGTTCATTATCTAACTGGTTTAACTAACACACTACAACACCATCACTAGAGGGGATAGTCTATCAGTTCATTATCTAACTGGTTTAACTAACACACTACAACACCATCACTAGAGGGGATAGTCTATCAGTTCATTATCTAACTGGTTTAACACACTACAACACCATCACTAGAGGGGATAGTCTATCAGTTCATTATCTAACTGGTTTAACTAACACCATCACTAGAGGGGATAGTCTATCAGTTCATTATCTAACTGGTTTAACTAACACACTACAACACCATCACTAGAGGGGATAGTCTATCAGTTCATTATCTAACTGGTTTAACTAACACTACAACACCATCACTAGAGGGGATAGTCTATCAGTTCATTATCTAACTGGTTTAACTAACACTACAACACCATCACTAGAGGGGGTAGTCTATCAGTTCATTATCTAACTGGTTTAACACACTACAACACCATCACTAGAGGGGATAGTCTTTCAGTTCATTATCTAACTGGTTTAACTAACACACTACAACACCATCACTAGAGGGGATAGTCTGTCAGTTCATTATCTAACTGGTTTAACACACTACAACACCATCACTAGAGGGGATAGTCTATCAGTTCATTATCTAACTGGTTTAACTAACACACTACAACACCATCACTAGAGGGGATAGTCCGTCAGTTCATTATCTAACTGGTTTAACACACTACAACACCATCACTAGAGGGGATAGTCTATCAATTCATTATCTAACTGGTTTAACACACTACAACACCATCACTAGAGGGGATAGTCTATCAGTTCATTACTTAACTGGTTTAACACACTACAACACCATCACTAGAGGGGATAGTCTATCAGTTCATTACCTAACTGGTTTAACACACTACAACACCATCACTAGAGGGGATAGTCTATCAGTTCATTATCTAACTGGTTTAACACACTACAACACCATCACTAGAGGGGATAGTCTATCAGTTCATTATCTAACTGGTTTAACTAACACACTACAACACCATCACTAGAGGGGATAGTCTATCAGTTCATTATCTAACTGGTTTAACTAACACACTACAACACCATCACTAGAGGGGATAGTCTGTCAGTTCATTATCTAACTGGTTTAACACACTACAACACCATCACTAGAGGGGATAGTCTATCAGTTCATTATCTAACTGGTTTAACTAACACACTACAACACCATCACTAGAGGGGATAGTCTATCAGTTCATTATCTAACTGGTTTAACACACTACAACACCATCACTAGAGGGGATAGTCTATCAGTTCATTATCTAACTGGTTTAACACACTACAACACCATCACTAGAGGGGATAGTCTATCAGTTCATTATCTAACTGGTTTAACTAACACTACAACACCATCACTAGAGGGGATAGTCCGTCAGTTCATTATCTAACTGGTTTAACACACTACAACACCATCACTAGAGGGGATAGTCTTTCAGTTCATCATCTAACTGGTTTAACTAACACTACAACACCATCACTAGAGGGGATAGTCTATCAGTTCATTATCTAACTGGTTTAACTAACACTACAACACCATCACTAGAGGGGATAGTCTATCAGTTCATTATCTAACTGGTTTAAATAACACTACAACACCATCACTAGAGGGGGTAGTCTATCAGTTCATTATCTAACTGGTTTAACACACTACAACACCATCACTAGAGGGGATAGTCTATCAGTTCATTATCTAACTGGTTTAACACACTACAACACCATCACTAGAGGGGATAGTCTATCAGTTCATTATCTAACTGGTTTAACACACTACAACACCATCACTAGAGGGGATAGTCTATCAGTTCATTATCTAACTGGTTTAACTAACACACTACAACACCATCACTAGAGGGGATAGTCTATCAGTTCATTATCTAACTGGTTCAACACACTACAACACCATCACTAGAGGGGATAGTCCATCAGTTCATCATCTAACTGGTTTAACACACTACAACACCATCACTAGAGGGGATAGTCTATCAGTTCATCATCTAACTGGTTTAACTAACACTACAACACCATCACTAGAGGGGATAGTCTTTCAGTTCATTATCTAACTGGTTTAACACACTACAACACCATCACTAGAGGGGATAGTCTATCAGTTCATTATCTAACTGGTTTAACACACTACAACACCATCACTAGAGGGGATAGTCTATCAGTTCATCATCTAACTGGTTTAACTAACACTACAACACCATCACTAGAGGGGATAGTCTATCAGTTCATTATCTAACTGGTTTAACACACTACAACACCATCACTAGAGGGGATAGTCTATCAGCTCATCATCTAACTGGTTTAACTAACACACTACAACACCATCACTAGAGGGGATAGTCTATCAGTTCATTATCTAACTGGTTCAACACACTACAACACCATCACTAGAGGGGATAGTCCATCAGTTCATCATCTAACTGGTTTAACACACTACAACACCATCACTAGAGGGGATAGTCTATCAGTTCATTATCTAATTGGTTTAACACACTACAACAACATCACTAGAGGGGATAGTCTATCAGTTCATTATCTAACTGGTTTAACACACTACAACACCATCACTAGAGGGGATAGTCTATCAGCTCATCATCTAACTGGTTTAACTAACACACTACAACACCATCACTAGAGGGGATAGTCTATCAGTTCATTATCTAACTGGTTCAACACACTACAACACCATCACTAGAGGGGATAGTCTATCAGTTCATTATCTAACTGGTTTAACACACTACAACACCATCACTAGAGGGGATAGTCTATCAGTTCATTATCTAACTGGTTTAACTAACACACTACAACACCATCACTAGAGGGGATAGTCTATCAGTTCATTATCTAACTGGTTTAACTAACACACTACAACACCATCACTAGAGGGGATAGTCTATCAGTTCATTATCTAACTGGTTTAACACACTACAACACCATCACTAGAGGGGATAGTCTATCAGTTCATTATCTAACTGGTTTAACTAACACCATCACTAGAGGGGATAGTCTATCAGTTCATTATCTAACTGGTTTAACTAACACACTACAACACCATCACTAGAGGGGATAGTCTATCAGTTCATTATCTAACTGGTTTAACTAACACTACAACACCATCACTAGAGGGGATAGTCTATCAGTTCATTATCTAACTGGTTTAACTAACACTACAACACCATCACTAGAGGGGGTAGTCTATCAGTTCATTATCTAACTGGTTTAACACACTACAACACCATCACTAGAGGGGATAGTCTTTCAGTTCATTATCTAACTGGTTTAACTAACACACTACAACACCATCACTAGAGGGGATAGTCTGTCAGTTCATTATCTAACTGGTTTAACACACTACAACACCATCACTAGAGGGGATAGTCTATCAGTTCATTATCTAACTGGTTTAACTAACACACTACAACACCATCACTAGAGGGGATAGTCCGTCAGTTCATTATCTAACTGGTTTAACACACTACAACACCATCACTAGAGGGGATAGTCTATCAATTCATTATCTAACTGGTTTAACACACTACAACACCATCACTAGAGGGGATAGTCTATCAGTTCATTACTTAACTGGTTTAACACACTACAACACCATCACTAGAGGGGATAGTCTATCAGTTCATTACCTAACTGGTTTAACACACTACAACACCATCACTAGAGGGGATAGTCTATCAGTTCATTATCTAACTGGTTTAACACACTACAACACCATCACTAGAGGGGATAGTCTATCAGTTCATTATCTAACTGGTTTAACTAACACACTACAACACCATCACTAGAGGGGATAGTCTATCAGTTCATTATCTAACTGGTTTAACTAACACACTACAACACCATCACTAGAGGGGATAGTCTGTCAGTTCATTATCTAACTGGTTTAACACACTACAACACCATCACTAGAGGGGATAGTCTATCAGTTCATTATCTAACTGGTTTAACTAACACACTACAACACCATCACTAGAGGGGATAGTCTATCAGTTCATTATCTAACTGGTTTAACTAACACTACAACACCATCACTAGAGGGGATAGTCTATCAGTTCATTATCTAACTGGTTTAAATAACACTACAACACCATCACTAGAGGGGGTAGTCTATCAGTTCATTATCTAACTGGTTTAACACACTACAACACCATCACTAGAGGGGATAGTCTATCAGTTCATTATCTAACTGGTTTAACACACTACAACACCATCACTAGAGGGGATAGTCTATCAGTTCATTATCTAACTGGTTTAACACACTACAACACCATCACTAGAGGGGATAGTCTATCAGTTCATTATCTAACTGGTTTAACTAACACACTACAACACCATCACTAGAGGGGATAGTCTATCAGTTCATTATCTAACTGGTTCAACACACTACAACACCATCACTAGAGGGGATAGTCCATCAGTTCATCATCTAACTGGTTTAACACACTACAACACCATCACTAGAGGGGATAGTCTATCAGTTCATCATCTAACTGGTTTAACTAACACTACAACACCATCACTAGAGGGGATAGTCTTTCAGTTCATTATCTAACTGGTTTAACACACTACAACACCATCACTAGAGGGGATAGTCTATCAGTTCATTATCTAACTGGTTTAACACACTACAACACCATCACTAGAGGGGATAGTCTATCAGTTCATCATCTAACTGGTTTAACTAACACTACAACACCATCACTAGAGGGGATAGTCTATCAGTTCATTATCTAACTGGTTTAACACACTACAACACCATCACTAGAGGGGATAGTCTATCAGCTCATCATCTAACTGGTTTAACTAACACACTACAACACCATCACTAGAGGGGATAGTCTATCAGTTCATTATCTAACTGGTTCAACACACTACAACACCATCACTAGAGGGGATAGTCCATCAGTTCATTATCTAACTGGTTTAACACACTACAACACCATCACTAGAGGGGATAGTCTATCAGTTCATTATCTAACTGGTTTAACTAACACACTACAACACCATCACTAGAGGGGATAGTCTATCAGTTCATTATCTAACTGGTTTAACTAACACACTACAACACCATCACTAGAGGGGATAGTCTATCAGTTCATTATCTAACTGGTTTAACACACTACAACACCATCACTAGAGGGGATAGTCTATCAGTTCATTATCTAACTGGTTTAACTAACACCATCACTAGAGGGGATAGTCTATCAGTTCATTATCTAACTGGTTTAACACACTACAACACCATCACTAGAGGGGATAGTCTATCAGTTCATTATCTAACTGGTTTAACTAACACACTACAACACCATCACTAGAGGGGATAGTCTATCAGTTCATTACCTAACTGGTTTAACACACTACAACACCATCACTAGAGGGGATAGTCCATCAGTTCATTACCTAACTGGTTTAACACACTACAACACCATCACTAGAGGGGATAGTCTATCAGTTCATTATCTAACTGGTTTAACACACTACAACACCATCACTAGAGGGGATAGTCTATCAGTTCATTATCTAACTGGTTTAACTAACACACTACAACACCATCACTAGAGGGGATAGTCTATCAGTTCATCATCTAACTGGTTTAACTAACACACTACAACACCATCAATAGAGGGGATAGTCCATCAGTTCATGGATCAGTCCTAGGATCAGTCCTAGGATCAGGCCATCCTGTCCACGTAATCTTACTCATCACAATCTAAAAAAAGGGAAAACTGATCCAAGATCAGCTTTGTGAAGGCCCATGTCTAGTGAAAAGACATCAGGGTACAGGTTAGGGGTCAAGGGTCATGGTGGTACTTACCGCTGGATGCAGGGGGCAGTTCTCCTATGACCGTCTTCAGTCCGATGCTGGAGATGTCTCGGAGCTGTTCCTTGTCTGCCAGCATGTTGGTACACAGTGTGTCCACTATAGTCTCGACCTGGTACTCCTTCACCTTACTGACCAACGGGCCCAGGCTGGAACACAACACAATATATATATCAATATAAACTACCTGGTAGTCCTTCACCTTACTGACCAACGGGCCCAGGCTGGAACACAACACAACATAATATATATATCAATATAAACTACCTGGTACTCCTTCACCTTACTGACCAACAGGCCCAGGCTGGAACACAACACAATATATATATCAATATAAACTACCTGGTACTCCTTCACCTTACTGACCAACGGGCCCAGGCTGGAACACAACATAATATATATATCAATATAAAACTACCTGGTACTCCTTCACCTTACTGACCAACGGGCCCAGGCTGGAACACAACACAATATATATATATCAATATAAACTACCTGGTACTCCTTCACCTTACTGACCAACAGGCCCAGGCTGGAAAACAACACAATATATATATATCAATATAAATTACCTGGTACTCCTTCACCTTACTGACCAACGGGCCCAGGCTGGAAAACAACACAATATATATATATCAATATAAACTACCTGGTACTCCTTCACCTTACTGACCAACGGGCCCAGGCTGGAACACAATATATATCAATATAAACTACCTGGTACTCCTTCACCTTACTGACCAACGGGCCCAGGCTGGAACACAACATAATATATATATCAATATAAAACTACCTGGTACTCCTTCACCTTACTGACCAACGGGCCCAGGCTGGAAAACAACACAATATATATATATCAATATAAACTACCTGGTACTCCTTCACCTTACTGACCAACAGGCCCAGGCTGGAACACAACACAACATAATATATATCTCAATATAAACTACCTGGTACTCCTTCACCTTACTGACCAACGGGCCCAGGCTGGAACACAACACAATATATATATCAATATATACTACCTGGTACTCCTTCACCTTACTGACCAACAGGCCCAGGCTGGAACACAACACAATATATATATCAATATAAACTACCTGGTACTCCTTCACCTTACTGACCAACGGGCCCAGGCTGGAACACAACACAATATATATATATCAATATAAACTACCTGGTACTCCTTCACCTTACTGACCAACAGACCCAGGCTGGAACACAATATATATCAATATAAACTACCTGGTACTCCTTCACCTTACTGACCAACAGGCCCAGGCTGGAACACAACACAATATATATATCAATATAAACTACCTGGTACTCCTTCACCTTACTGACCAACGGACCCAGGCTGGAACACAACACAATATATATATCAATATAAACTACCTGGTACTCCTTCACCTTACTGACCAACGGGCCCAGGCTGGAACACAACACAATATATATATATCAATATAAACTACCTGGTACTCCTTCACCTTACTGACCAACAGACCCAGGCTGGAACACAACACAATATATATATCAATATAAACTACCTGGTACTCCTTCACCTTACTGACAAACGGGCCCAGGCTGGAACACAACACAATATATATATCAATATAAACTACCAGGTACTCCTTCACCTTACTGACCAACAGACCCAGGCTGGAACACAACACAATATATATATCAATATAAACTACCTGGTACTCCTTCACCTTACTGACCAACAGACCCAGGCTGGAACACAACACAATATATATATCAATATAAACTACCAGGTACTCCTTCACCTTACTGACCAACGGGCCCAGGCTGGAACACAACACAATATATATATCAATATAAACTACCTGGTACTCCTTCACCTTACTGACCAACGGGCCCAGGCTGGAACACAACACAATATATATATCAATATAAACTACCTGGTACTCCTTCACCTTACTGACCAACGGGCCCAGGCTGGAACACAACACAATATATATATCAATATAAACTACCTGGTACTCCTTCACCTTCCTGACCAACGGGCCCAGGCTGGAACACAACACAACATAATATATATATATCAATATAAACTACCTGGTACTCCTTCACCTTACTGACCAACGGGCCCAGGCTGGAACACAACACAATATATATATCAATATAAACTACCTGGTACTCCTTCACCTTACTGACCAACGGGCCCAGGCTGGAACACAATATATATATCAATATAAACTACCTGGTACTCCTTCACCTTACTGACCAACGGGCCCAGGCTGGAACACAACACAATATATATATCAATATAAACTACCTGGTACTCCTTCACCTTACTGACCAACGGGCCCAGGCTGGAACACAATATATATATCAATATAAACTACCTGGTACTCCTTCACCTTACTAACCAACGGGCCCAGGCTGGAACACAACATAATATATATATCAATATAAAACTACCTGGTACTCCTTCACCTTACTGACCAACGGGCCCAGGCTGGAACACAACACAATATATATATCAATATAAACTACCTGGTACTCCTTCACCTTACTGACCAACGGGCCCAGGCTGGAACACAACACAATATATATATATCAATATAAACTACCTGGTACTCCTTCAACTTACTGACCAAGAGACCCAGGCTGGAACACAACATAATATATATATCAATATAAACTACCTGGTACTCCTTCACCTTACTGACCAACGGGCCCAGGCTGGAACACAACACAATATATATATCAATATAAACTACCTGGTACTCCTTCACCTTACTGACCAACGGGCCCAGGCTGGAACACAACACAATATATATATCAATATAAACTACCTGGTACTCCGTCACCTTACTGACCAACGGACCCAGGCTGGAACACAACACAATATATATATCAATATAAACTACCTGGTACTCCTTCACCTTACTGACCAACGGGCCCAGGCTGGAACACAACACAATATATATATCAATATAAACTACCTGGTACTCCTTCACCTTACTGACCAACGGGCCCAGGCTGGAACACAATATATATATCAATATAAACTACCTGGTACTCCTTCACCTTACTGACCAACGGGCCCAGGCTGGAACACAACACAATATATATATCAATATAAACTACCTGGTACTCCTTCACCTTACTGACCAACGGGCCCAGGCTGGAACACAATATATATATCAATATAAACTACCTGGTACTCCTTCACCTTACTAACCAACGGGCCCAGGCTGGAACACAACATAATATATATATCAATATAAAACTACCTGGTACTCCTTCACCTTACTGACCAACGGGCCCAGGCTGGAACACAACACAATATATATATCAATATAAACTACCTGGTACTCCTTCACCTTACTGACCAACGGGCCCAGGCTGGAACACAACACAATATATATATATCAATATAAACTACCTGGTACTCCTTCAACTTACTGACCAAGAGACCCAGGCTGGAACACAACATAATATATATATCAATATAAACTACCTGGTACTCCTTCACCTTACTGACCAACGGGCCCAGGCTGGAACACAACACAATATATATATATCAATATAAACTACCTGGTACTCCTTCACCTTACTGACCAACGGGCCCAGGCTGGAACACAACACAATATATATATCAATATAAACTACCTGGTACTCCTTCACCTTACTGACCAACGGGCCCAGGCTGGAACACAACACAATATATATATCAATATAAACTACCTGGTACTCCTTCACCTTACTGACCAACGGGCCCAGGCTGGAACACAACACAATATATATATCAATATAAACTACCTGGTACTCCGTCACCTTACTGACCAACGGACCCAGGCTGGAACACAACACAATATATATATCAATATAAACTACCTGGTACTCCTTCACCTTACTGACCAACGGGCCCAGGCTGGAACACAACACAATATATATATCAATATAAACTACCTGGTACTCCTTCACCTTACTGACCAACGGGCCCAGGCTGGAACACAACACAACATAATATATATCTCAATATAAACTACCTGGTACTCCTTCACCTTACTGACCAACGGGCCCAGGCTGGAACACAATATATATATCAATATAAACTACCTGGTACTCCTTCACCTTACTGACCAACGGGCCCAGGCTGGAACACAACATAATATATATATCAATATAAAACTACCTGGTACTCCTTCACCTTACTGACCAACGGGCCCAGGCTGGAACACAACACAACATAATATATATCTCAATATAAACTACCTGGTACTCCTTCACCTTACTGACCAACGGGCCCAGGCTGGAACACAACACAATATATATATATCAATATATACTACCTGGTACTCCTTCACCTTACTGACCAACAGGCCCAGGCTGGAACACAATATATATCAATATAAACTACCTGGTACTCCTTCACCTTACTGACCAACGGGCCCAGGCTGGAACACAACACAATATATATATCAATATAAACTACCTGGTGCTCCTTCACCTTACTGACCAACGGGCCCAGGCTGGAACACAACACAATATATATATATATCAATATAAACTACCTGGTACTCCTTCACCTTACTGACCAACGGGCCCAGGCTGGAACACAACACAACATAATATATATATCAATATAAACTACCTGGTACTCCTTCACCTTACTGACCAACGGGCCCAGGCTGGAACACAACACAATATATATATCAATATAAACTACCTGGTACTCCTTCACCTTACTGACCAACGGACCCAGGCTGGAACACAACACAATATATATATCAATATAAACTACCTGGTACTCCTTCACCTTACTGACCAACGGGCCCAGGCTGGAACACAACACAATATATATATCAATATAAACTACCTGGTACTCCTTCACCTTACTGACCAACGGGCCCAGGCTGGAACACAACACAATATATATATCAATATAAACTACCTGGTACTCCTTCACCTTACTGACCAACGGACCCAGGCTGGAACACAACACAATATATATATCAATATAAACTACCTGGTACTGCTTCACCTTACTGACCAACGGGCCCAGGCTGGAACACAACATAATATATATATCAATATAAACTACCTGGTACTCCTTCACCTTACTAACCAACGGGCCCAGGCTGGAACACAACACAATATATATATCAATATAAACTACCTGGTACTCCTTCACCTTACTGACCAACGGGCCCAGGCTGGAACACAATACAATATATATATATCAATATAAACTACCTGGTACTCCTTCACCTTACTGACCAACGGGCCCAGGCTGGAACACAACACAATATATATATCAATATAAACTACCTGGTACTCCTTCACCTTACTGACAAACGGGCCCAGGCTGGAACACAACACAATATATATATCAATATAAACTACCTGGTACTCCGTCACCTTACTGACCAACGGACCCAGGCTGGAACACAACACAATATATATATCAATATAAACTACCTGGTACTCCTTCACCTTACTGACCAAGAGACCCAGGCTGGAACACAACACAATATATATATCAATATAAATTACCTGGTACTCCTTCACCTTACTGACCAACGGGCCCAGGCTGGAACACAACATAATATATATATCAATATAAACTACCTGGTACTCCTTCACCTTACTGACCAACGGGCCCAGGCTGGAACACAACACAATATATATATCAATATAAACTACCTGGTACGCCTTCACCTTACTGACCAACGGGCCCAGGCTGGAACACAACATAATATATATATCAATATAAACTACCTGGTACTCCTTCACCTTACTGACCAACGGGCCCAGGCTGGAACACAACACAATATATATATCAATATAAACTACCTGGTACTCCTTCACCTTACTGACCAACGGGCCCAGGCTGGAACACAACATAATATATATATCAATATAAACTACCTGGTACTCCTTCACCTTACTGACCAACGGGCCCAGGCTGGAACACAATATATATATCAATATAAACTACCTGGTACTCCTTCACCTTACTGACCAACGGGCCCAGGCTGGAACACAACATAATATATATATCAATATAAACTACCTGGTACGCCTTCACCTTACTGACCAACGGGCCCAGGCTGGAACAAAACACAAAATATATATCAATATAAACTACCTGGTACTCCGTCACCTTACTGACCAACGGGCCCAGGCTGGAACACAACACAAAATATATATCAATATAAACTACCTGGTACTCCTTCACCTTACTGACCAACGGGCCCAGGCTGGAACACAACACAATATATATATCAATATAAACTACCTGGTACTCCTTCACCTTACTGACCAACAGACCCAGGCTGGAACACAACATAACTGGTTCTCTCGTTCCAACAGAAGCTAGTCCAGAGTTAATCTAATGTCATGATAAAACCACGTTGTTACCCCACTGTCAACCATGTGACGTGGGTCCCTTGTTTAAAAAGGGCTGTTGTTTAATCAGACTGAGTAACACACTACCATATTACCAGTGAGGCCGAGTGGCTCAACCAGACAGGGCCTCTTGTCGTCAGCAGCAGCAGAGATGAAGAGACCTGTCTATTAAAACACTACATCATCAGTTGAGCCTACTTGATCTAGCCATCCAGGCCAGTGTCGCCTGGTCCGTCATCTCTGTAATGACAGATATTTGTGGGGGGGGGGGTTAACACCTGTAACTGCCATTTACTGCAACTGTTAGGATTTATGTTTATGCATTATGGCCTGCTACCATATTGTTTGAAGATGAATATTGTTTTGTTACACACACACACAAACAAAGCAGATGTGTGTGTGTGTGTGTGTGTGTGTGTGTGTGTGTGTGTGTGTGTGTGTGTAAAGACTGAGCAACATAGAGTGACTTGATACAAAAGCTGTGGTCAATCTGGAGAGGAGAGGGGTGCATATCTCCAGGCCAACCAGGGAGGGTAGGACACTGGACAATACCATATAAGGAACTGTTTCAGTGTAGCATCGGGAGCGGCACAAGACGGATCTAATCTACCCAACGACCAGATGCGGACATCTGTGAGACTGGGACCAGAGACTGGGACCAGTCTGAGTGCCGGCGATAGGCTGAGCAAAGTTTAAACCACGCTCAGCCTCTACTGTGATAGGCCAACAGACGGGTTGGAACTAGGTCATCACGGTATAAGAACAGCTGTTTACGTACTTCTTGCCAGTTCTCTGTTTTACCCTGCGCGGTGATACAGCAAACCCGTATATACGAAAATTGCATTTGCCATTTATTGATTGCGTTAATTAAAGATAATTAAAGAAAGTTAGCAGACCTTGCTTTTTATTTATCCTGATACCGGATTCGATTAACGCAGCGCTCACACAACCCAGAGCAAAAAAATGGCCTTAAAAGTATATCTTTGTTGTTTGTTGTCTTACATAGTGGTGCAGTCAGTCCACAAAAAGGCACAGTGCCTTTCTTACATTCTGCGTTCACGACATACAGACTACTACTTCAAAATGGCAACGATATGAAAGCAGGCTAACTGCAGTGTTACTGTAGCCTATATTAACATTGGAAATGTGTGAGAAATACAGCCTCGAGAGATTAATTTTAATTAATCTTCTTATTGATCACATAATCCCTTAAAAGCCTAATTCTAAATGGTTTGTTGAGAGTGTGAGCCAAGACGATCACACTGCCGCTGGCTCATAAAGCACTGAGACAGATCCCCCTAGCTGGGGCAAGGAAGATCACACTGCCGCTGGCTCATAAAGCACTGAGACAGATCCCCCTAGCTGGGGCAAGGAAGATAAAAATCTATGTTGCTCTGACATGAAATATCCACAGACAAAAATGTCAAATGTGCAATAAGACAAACAAAGTGATGCAAACACAGGGTTTTTCAATAACACTGTCCATACTATGTGTTGTGAAAGGATATGAATGAAAGACAGAGAGAAACAGAGGCAGAGAGAAAGAGGCAGAGAGAAAGAGGCAGAGTGACTGACAGAAGCAGACAGAGGCAGAAAGACATAGCGACAGAAAGACATAACGACAGAGACAAAGACATAACGACAGAGACAAAGACATAACGACAGAGACAAAGACATAACGACAGAGACAAAGACATAACGACAGAGACAAAGACATAACGACAGAGACAAAGACATAACGACAGAGTGACTGACAGAAATACATAGCGACAGTGACTGACAGAGGCAGAAAACATAGCGACAGAGGCAGAGAGACATAGCGACAGAGAGGCAGAGAGACATAGCGACAGAGAGGCAGAGAGACATAGCGACAGAGAGGCAGAGAGACATAGCGACAGAGAGGCAGAGAGACATAGCGACAGAGAGGCAGAGAGACATAGCGACAGAGGCAGAGAGACATAGCGACAGACAGAAATACATAGCGACAGACAGAGAGGTAGCGACAGAGTGACTGACAGAGGCAGAAAGACATAGCGACAGAGTGACTAACAGAGGCAAAGACAGAAAGACATAGTGACAGACAGAAATACATAGCGACAGAGAGAGGCAGAGACAGAGACACAGACAGAGGCAGAAAGACATAGCGACAGAGAGAGGCAGAAAGACATAGCGACAGACAGAGCAACAGAGAGGCAGAGACAAAGACATAGTGACAGAGAGGCAGAGGCAGAGAGACATAGCAACAGAGGCAGAGAGACATTGCGACAGAGAGGCAGAGGCAGAAAGACAGTGATCGAGTGACTGACAGAGGCAGAAAGACATAGCGACAGAGAGAGGCAGAAAGACATAGCGACTCAGAGGCAAAGACAGAAAGACATAGCGACAGAGAGGCAGAGACAGTGGCAGAGAGAGGCAGAAAGACATAGCGACAGACATAGCGACTCAGAGGCAGAGGCAGAAAGACATAGCTGCAGAGAGAGAGGCAGAAAGACAGAGCTGCAGAGAGAGAGGCAGAAAGACAGAGCGGCAGAGAGAGAGGCAGAAAGACAGAGCGGCAGAAAGACATAGCGGCAGAGAGAGAGGAAGAAAGACATAGCGACAGAGAGAGAGGCAGAAAGACATAGCGACAGACAGAGGCAGAAAGACATAGCGGCAGACAGAGAGGCAGAAAGACAAAGCGGCAGACAGAGAGGCAGACAGACATAGTTGCAGACAGATGGTTTGGGACTAGATAGTCTCCCACAGGGCCCAAGCCAGTCAGGTGATTCAGCCCCTCTCTCAGTCTCAGTGTTTGACAGCCATGTTTTGAACCTCTTTATAATGGTGCCTTAAGTTCAGTCAGAGACACCAGGGTTTCCGTTTTAGAAAAACATGAAAAGCCTAAAAATATTAAATAAAAACTGTTGCCGGCCAAAGTGGCCAGGAGAAGAAAAAAATCCCATTGCAAAATAATAAAATAATGACCGTCATGCTTATTGGTTTATAGGTTCATTTGCATAATTTAGTGGAATTAAATTGGCCTGTGTGTATTTTGGTTAGTCATCAATGTATCTTATTTATCCAACACAACTACCACAACATACAGAGTGGGGTTTCCCCTGCAGCTCCTCAGCGTTACTGCCGGAGTAAAACATGTGCTTCTATAAGCCCATTCATTTTAAATGCTATTTGTTTGTGTTCAAAACAGTTTTGGTGCTCGATTAAGAAGAGCTACTATTTTTATTTCTCAACTGGTAATTGAAGCGCGTCTCCTATTCAAGTGCAGGAATAAAAGCTGTCAGCGCGTCTCCCACCACTTTAACAATGGGAGCTTTAGGCCGTACGCATTTTGATAACATACTTCAGTGTTTGAAACCGGAGTATTTTATTTCATATTATGAGGCATGTTTTTCCTTGCTTCACAGTAACCTAAAGGCTAAATCCAACCATGGAAAGGTGAAGGGAATTGTTTTACACTGAACAAAAATATAAACTCAAACGTGTAAAGTGTTGGTCCCATGTTTCATGAGCTGAAATTAAAGATCCCGTAAATTCAGTAAGCACAAAAAGCGTTGTTATGTAAACAAAATAGTTTACATCTCTGTTAGTGAGAATTTCTCCTTTGCCAAGATAATCCAGCCACCTGACAGGTGTGGCATATCAAGAAGCTGATTAAAAAGCAAGATCATTACACAGGTGCACCTTGTGCTGGAGACAAAAGGCCACTAAAACGTGCAATTTTTCACAACACAATGCCACAGATGTCTCTAGTTGAGGGAGCGTGCAATTGGTATGCTGAATGCAGGAATATCCACCAGAGCTGTTGACAGAGAATTGAATGTTCATTGCTCTACCATAAGCCACCTCCAACTATGTTTTAGAGAATTTGGCAGTACATCTAACTGGTCTCACAACTACAGACCACGTGTAACCACGCCAGCCCAGGACCTCCACATCCGGGTTCTTCACCTGTGGGATCGTCTGAGACCAGACACCTGGACAGCTGATGAAACTGAGGAGTATTTCTGTCTGAATTAAAGCCAGTTTGTTGGGAAAAACTCATTCTGATTGGCTGGGCCTGGCCCCCCAGTGGCTGGGCCTATGCCCTCCCAGGCCCACCCATTGCTGCACCCCTGCTTAGTAATGTGAAATCCATAGATTAGGGCCTAATGAATTTATTTCAAATTGACTGATTTCCTTATATGAACTGTAACTCAGTAAAATAGTTGAAATTGTTGCCTGTTGCGTTTACATTTTTTTCAGTGTTTGAAGACTTCATAGGCAGCTCGTAAGTTTCAAGTTGGGGAAGCATACAATTTATCCTACCATTTCTACCATTCTGCATGTCAGTTATGATTTTCATATGCGCATATTTGTGGAACAGTTTATTATTTTTTTTAAATAACGTTTGTTTCTCAAAATCACTGTCACGTGATTAATCATAACAATCTGAATTAAAATGATAAAAATCTCAAAGTTTAAAAAAAAAAAGTCAACTAATGCGAGATCACCAGCCTCTCTGTCATATGGACACATTGACACACTGTGGTCCATTGGTGGCCAAAGAAATGAGCGCATGGAACTCACAGCCTATTGGCCAGTAGACCATCGCTCTTTCACACCGAGGACTGGTGATTATTATCGAGGGGGAGACTGGTGATTATTATCTATTAGCTTTTTAAAAATGTTTACCCCTCTACCAATAGGTGCCCTTCTGAGGTTGAATATGTTGTTACATCTTAAGGTTGTGCAGTGAATGTATGGAGGGTACAGAGATGAGGTAGTCATTCAAAAATCAACTCATGATAGTTGTTGCATCTTTAGATCTCCCCTTTTTCTAAGTTTCTAACAGAGATTTACATTTCTGTCACATATGGAACAGCTATCAGTGTGAGCTGTTTAGAATGGTGTTTTCCCCCCGAATTGCATTTTGACAAATGTTTGAAAATTACGTTTTATTGACTTCTTTATTACACGAGTTGCATGGTCTGTTAAGATGAATTCCCATAATCTAATATGCATATGGGTCCGGTAAATATCTCAAATAATAGCCTGTAAATTAAAATCTTCCCGGTCACGTTGTCCGGTGCCACATTTTCAGAAACCCTGACAGGCGCAAGCACGCACACACACACACAGACACAGAGAGGCAGAGATCTCTCACCATTTGACGGCCAGATTCTGGACCTCTCCGTTTTTGTCTTCCAGTAGCTTGAGGATCATCTTGACCACCTTGCGTTCACTGTCATCGTCCAGCTTGATGGAGTCTTTCTGCAGCTCCGACATCAGGTCGTTGGTGGCCATGAATCTACAGGAACACACAGGGAGAAAGAAGACCCAGTTAGACTAACAGGGTTATGATGTTATATACAGTTGAAGTCAGAAGTTTACATACACCTTAGCCAAATACATTTAAACTCAGTTTCTCAATTCCTGACATTTAATCCTAGTAAAAAATCCCCGTCTAAGGTCAGTTAGGATCAACACTTTATTTTAGGAATGTGAAATGTCAGAATAATAGTAGAGAGAATTATTTCTTTCAGCTTTTATTTCTTTCATCACATTCCCAGTGGGTCAGAAGATTACATACTCAATTAGTATTCGGTAGCATTGCCTTTAAATTGTTTAACTTGGGTCAAACGTTTCGGGTAGCCTTCCACAAGCTTCCCACAATAAGTTGGGTGAATTTTGCCCCATTCCTCCTGACAGAGCTGGTGTAACTGAGTCAGGTTTGAAGGCCTCCTTGCTCATAACGATGGTCATTATGGCCAAACAGTTGTATTTTTGTTTCATCAGACCAGAGGACATTTCTCCATAAAGTATGATCTTTGTCCCCATATGCAGTTGCAAACCGTAGTCGGGCTTTTTTAATGGCGGTTTTGGAGCAGTGGCTTCCTTGCTGAGCGGCCTTTCAGGTTATGTCGAGTTCAAACTCGTTTTACTGTGGATATAGATACTTTAGGGCCTGTTTCCTCCAGCATCTTCACAAGGTCCTTTGCTGTTGTTCTGGGATTGATTTGCACTATTCGCACCAAAGTACGTTCATCTCTAGAAGACACAACGCGTCTCCTTCCTGAGCGGTGTGACGGCTGCATGGTCCCATGGTGTTTATACCTGCGTACTATTGTTTGTACAGACGAACGTGGTACCTTCAGGCGTTTGGAAATTGCTCCCAAGGATGAACCAGACTTGTGGAGGTCTACCATTTTTTTTTCTGAGGTCTTGGCTGATTTCTTTTGATTTTCCCATGATGTCAAGCAAAGAGGCACTGAGTTTGAAGGTAGGCCTTGAAATACATCCACAGGTACACCTCCAATTGACTCAAATGATGTCAATTAGCCTATCAGAAGCTTCTAAAGCCATGACATAATTTTCTGGAATTTTCCAATCTGTTTAAAGACACAGTCAACTTAGTGAATGTAAACTTCTGACCCACTGGAATTGTGATACAGTGAATTATAAGTGAAATAATCTGTCTGTAAACAATTGTTGGAAAAATGACTTGTGTCATGCACGAAGTAGATGTCCTAACCGACTTGTCAAAACTACAGTTTGTTAACAAGAAATTAGTGGAGTGGTTGAAAAACTAGTCCATGAATCTCCAGGAACACACAGGGAGGAAGAAGACCCTGTTAAACTAACAGGGTTATGATGTTATGTTATATGTTCATAAGACATCCAACTATAGAATCTTCTAGAGCAGAGCCCCCCCCCCCCCTTCCAGCATTAGGGAACCATCGCACGCGCCACGTCTATTTCTGTGTTGTTATTTTATACAGCTTACTACACCTGGTACACTCCCAGGCGGTCTCCCGTCCCGGTGCTCATCAGGCCCGACCCTGAACATGCGTGTTCAGGGTGGTATGGCCACAGGCATATCCCCCCCATTTTCCCCTGAATTACATCCCTTGGCTCATCTCTGCAACTCCTCAAAGGGCTCGGGAGAGGCGAAGTCATGCGTCCTCCAAAAACATGGCCCACCTGGCCGCCTACCTATTTATCACACCGCCTGCTTGACCCGGATGTCAGCCGCACCAATGTGTCAGAGGAAACACAGTTCCACTGACAACCGGATTCAGCTTGCAGGCGCCCGGTCCTGTCACTAGGAGTCGCTAGAGCACAACGAGCCAAAGAAAGCCCCACCGGCCACACCACTGAGGTAAGAGAAGGTAACCCTCCAAAGGGTTTTAACACCACTGAGCTAAGAGAAGGTAACCCTCCAAAGGGTTTTAACACCACTGAGCTAAGAGAAGGTAACAAGTCAAGTGCTCTGACATTAGAAGCCAAAGCAAATCAACATTAGTACAAAGATCAAGCTACTATCTCCGAGGAGAGGAACGATTGAAGCCTAAAGCACTAGATGATACCAGACAGATCAGCTCTGATCTCTTAGAGTGGTGGGGGGGGGGGTAACTTTTACCATCGAATCCAATTTAATACATGGGAGTATACATCACACAAGATCAGCTTTGAGACACCATCTTGTCTCCATCTTAACACATCAAAGAACTCCTGGTGTGATTCAAGAAAGACCTTTTCCCCGAGCTGACAAGGTACAAATCTGTCGTTCTGCCCCTGAACAGGCAGTTAACCCACTGTTCCTAGGCCGTCATTGAAAATAACAATTTGTTCTTAACATTTACATTTAAGTCATTTAGCAGACGCTCTTATCCAGAGCGACTTACAAGTACATACATTCATACTTTTTTTTGTTGTACTTAACTGACTTGCCTAGTTAAATAAAAGGTTAAAAAAATAATATTAAAATACTATGCTCCTCAACACTAGGCTCATTTGATAATCTCTGACGAGTCCCCCCCCCCCTCATCGGAACGCAAGAAGCTTTTTAAACAAGAGGGACAGCGAGAAGGAAGAGAGGAGAGAAAAATAATGAATAATGCATGAGGTCCATGGCCCACACTCACTGAGCGGCAGCCCCACAGCATGAGGTAATAGGCTGGAGCACCCACACTCACTGAGCGCCAGCCCTACGGCATGAGGTAATAGGCTGGAGCACCCACACACACTGAGCGGCAGCCCCACAGCATGAGGTAATGGGCTGGAGCACCCACACACACTGAGCGGCAGCCCCACAGCATGAGGTAATGGGCTGGAGCACCCACACTCACTGAGCGGCAGCCCCACAGCATGAGGTAATGGGCTGGAGCACCCACACTCACTGAGCACCAGCCCTACGGCATGAGGTAATAGGCTGGAGCACCCACACACACTGAGCGGCAGCCCCACAGCATGAGGTAATGGGCTGGAGCACCCACACACACTGAGCGGCAGCCCCACAGCATGAGGTAATGGGCTGGAGCACCCACACACACTGAGCGGCAGCCCCACAGCATGAGGTAATGGGCTGGAGCACCCACACTCACTGAGCGGCAGCCCTACGGCATGAGGTAATGGGCTGGAGCACCCACACTCACTGAGCGGCAGCCCCACAGCATGAGGTAATGGGCTGGAGCACCCACACTCACTGAGCGGCAGCCCCACAGCATGAGGTAATGGGCTGGAGCACCCACACTCACTGAGCAGCAGCCCCACAGCATGAGGTAATGGGCTGGAGCACCCACACTCACTGAGCGGCAGCCCCACAGCATGATGTAATGGGCTGGAGCACCCACACTCACTGAGCACCAGCCCTACGGCATGAGGTAATAGGCTGGAGCACCCACACACACTGAGCGGCAGCCCCACAGCATGAGGTAATGGGCTGGAGCACCCACACACACTGAGCGGCAGCCCCACAGCATGAGGTAATGGGCTGGAGCACCCACACTCACTGAGCGGCAGCCCCACAGCATGAGGTAATGGGCTGGAGCACCCACACTCACTGAGCGGCAGCCCTACGGCATGAGGTAATGGGCTGGAGCACCCACACTCACTGAGCGGCAGCCCCACAGCATGAGGTAATGGGCTGGAGCACCCACACTCACTGAGCGGCAGCCCCACAGCATGAGGTAATGGGCTGGAGCACCCACACTCACTGAGCAGCAGCCCCACAGCATGAGGTAATGGGCTGGAGCACCCACACTCACTGAGCGGCAGCCCCACAGCATGATGTAATGGGCTGGAGCACCCACACTCACTGAGCGGCAGCCCCACAGCATGAGGTAATGGGCTGGAGCACCCACACTCACTGAGCGGCAGCCCCACAGCATGAGGTAATGGGCTGGAGCACCCACACTCACTGAGCGGCAGCCCCACAGCATGAGGTAATAGGCTGGAGCACCCACACTCCTCTCTCCCTCTCTGAACTGGTGTGTGGGAAAACACTTTCTACCAGGGGGTGTTCTTCTATAGTGGAAATCAAT
Organism: Salvelinus namaycush; assembly: GCF_016432855.1. NCBI lineage: Eukaryota > Metazoa > Chordata > Actinopteri > Salmoniformes > Salmonidae > Salvelinus > Salvelinus namaycush. The sequence continues at coordinate 50,990,633 of NC_052312.1, read as the reverse complement.
CTTCACTACCACGGTACCACCACCTCACTAGATAAACATTAGTAGTAGCTTATAAAATCGGTTTGAGTTTACCCAAAATATTTTCTCTGTTTAGTTTTTTTCCAGGTTCTTAACTGTCAAATCACACTTTTTATTTTATTAAGAAAAACAAAATGGGATGTTCTAAGTCCACAACAATGCTTAAACCACTTTTGAGGTATGGATAAAATCTAAGAAATGCTAATTTTGGGGTGTAGATACCCTTTAATTCTGTGGCACCAGCAAGAGACTTGTTTGGTTAGCGGTGTTTCTGTAGCACACACGTGATTGTTAATAATTGATGCAAATCATCATTATATATAATTTTGCCAGATAGGCTACTTTGCAGTTAATATTTAATTGAGAAGATTTTTTGTGAAAGCCTTTCCATCTACCAGAAGACTGTTGTCATTATTAGCATCATCGCTAACGGCTACACTTAGTGGTAGACAAACGTGTACACACAGACAGGGGCATTCCCCAGCTGAAGGAAAATACAAATCACTGATACATTTTGTTCATGTTTTATGATAATCTCGTGCAAATTAACACATTGTCTAACAAGTTCAATACATTTAGTTGAGTTCCTTAAATTCAATCTACTTATTTATATTCCATTTTAATGTCTGGATTCCGTCCTCGTTCTCCACCACCCTCATTTTATAGGGCCCTAAATTAGACGAGGACAACAAGACTCACACCTACACAAACATGCCAGAGTGGATAACATTAGACCTCCCACTCAAATGTGAAAGGCCACTGATTTCCCCTGCTAATAATGATGTCATCATGCAAACGTGCAGAAGCAAGGAGCACCCCTTTACTCCCTCTATAATGTGATGTTAGAACTCAAATAGGCCTACCTCTGACTCAACTCCCATCTCCAGACTCAACTCCCATCTCCAGACTCAACTCCCATCTCCAGACTCAACTCCCATCTCCAGACTCAACTCCCATCTCCAGACTCAACTCCCATCTCCAGACTCAACTCCCATCTCCAGACTCAACTCCCATCTCCAGACTCAGAGGTGAGGCCTAAACTCTCAACAGCTATTTCTTGACTGACTCACTTCAGAGTTTTGAATCTAGAGGTGGATTTAAAATATAATTCAACCATGATGGATAATCCAGTGCGCTGCTGTCAAGTTATGCTTTTGGCAGCTGCATAGGCAATCTCTCAAAACTACAAGGCAATGAGGGCACACAGTGGAACAGGCTCCCTGTAAAATAGTCCTGTACCATTTCTCACCGTTCCACCCCAGAACACAAGCCACCGTCAGTCATTGTTATGAACCTGAAATAGTCTGGGACCTGTAGAGTTATTGGCATGACTGAGAATCTGGGAAGTAGCCTTTGTTGACAAGAAAGAAGAGATGCTAGGAGTTCCCACAAGTGCATAGGAAATGTCATCCAACCAGACGGCTCACTCTAGCAATTGAGCCTGGGGGTGAGGTTAATGCAAGGTTATGGTAAAGCGTTTCAGGGATGGGCAGGAGAGACATTACATATTATTGGGGGCACACTCAGTATGTCAGGGGACTGGTTACTTTCCATATGTTTTATAGTTGTAACATCTGACATTTCAGAGCAAATGTCAATGACAAATTACTTTGTGTCTACCTATCTATCTCTACAGGTGTGGGAACCACTGGAAAACACCAGAACAAGACTACAGGAACGCAGCTTTGGATTCCCACAGGTGCACACATCTAAGATGATATCTGTAGTGAAAGAACTGCAACATTTATCAGGTGGAAGATTACTACTATGTAGTTATACATGTATGCTGTGAAGTTATACATGTAAGTTCATGACAACTGTAACAGAATTGCGAAGAGCAGAATGCTGGCTTAAATCATCATATTTTCTGTAAAAACAACTGTTCCTCTAATGTGACGTTGATATGGCTGCAAATTCACAGTTTGGGTTGAAGTGAATCAAGTTGTTTCTAGTTAGTTGGTTATGATTGTGTGTTTGGTATGGTTAATATAAAAACACCTGACAGTGAGGTAGTGGTATGCTTCAAAGCTAGCTAATCAGTTAACTACCTTACTAAATGAACTACATTTTGACTCCCCGATCAGCCAACAACATAAACATGCTGGCTGAATTATGTTATGGATGTACTGTGGCTAGCTAACGTTAGCTAAGCAATCATTGATATGGCATTTGTTGACTGCTAGGATATGTGCAATGCCTTTCTAGTTAACTACTTAGTTAACAAACTAGCTAACTAGTTTAGTCCACTTGGTTGAGTTAGCTAGCTAAATTCGATATCGTTTTGAGGTAGAAAACGTTGTTTACTAGCTAGCGTTGACAGTAATGACTGTCAGAGCGAGTTAGCCAGCTAGTTAACATGACAGTGTTAAATGTAACAAGTTAGCTATATACTTTGCAAAACCGACAAAATAGAAATATAATGTCAAAATGTTCATGTGGGTTTCTCGCAATAATGTGTTTATAGCGAGTGGCTAACATTGTTAGTTCGCTAGCTAGCGAACGTTAGCAGACTAGCCAAATGACAGAATTGATTTGAGGCCTAGCTAACTTGCAGGGTTTTCATATTGGACGATACCGGTTTGAGTAAAAGTTCAGAATCACAGCGTCATTTCAAATGCATAGATTGTTACAATATTGTATTTACCTGAAATCCTTGTCGCTTGATGTCATTTTTTCCAATAGATTAGAGATATGGTATGAGGCGCTCGCCATGTTTGCAGTCTGTTGGAGTAGCCTGCTAGCAACCACTAGTCAGTATCACGGGGCGGAATTCTTATCCACTTATTTAGCTATTTACTTCTCTTAACGATTGAAATCGATTCAGTTTCCACTGTCACTTTCCTTTCGATGGAGCGAAGCGACGATCAGCGGCGGAATATCAGAGAATTGAGTCTCATCCTGCGGAGTTTTGGATGTGTTTGAATGGAGACCTCACTTTGCTCTGCAGAGAGGAGGAGCTGCAGAACCAGACGAGTTCGCTACTGGGGGTCAAAGTTGAGTTTGTTATAGGGGGGAAGGACCAGACTAGTGAGTTTGTCCGAGTTGTCACTAGTTACCACAGCCATAAAGTAAAACTTGGCTATATCGTAAAAACAAAAATTGAATATGAAAACAAAAATTAGCTTTTTGGTCTTCATTTAAGGTTTGGCATAAGATTAGCAGTCGAGGTTTAGCCATAATGATGACTTTGTGGCTGTGGTAACTAGTGACGACCGTTTAACGGTGGTGGTCGTCTGAGAAACCTCAACCAAAGACAGTACCAGAGAAGATAGGCTAAAACTGCTTATCCAACAGAAATCTTCGATCACACTTGTAGGCGATGTCATGGCTGCGTTGGCTAACTAAACTCATGCGTAGAAGCAATTCATCGGGGTCTAGCGGTCGTCTCCTGCCGAACTGCGCATGTGCAGTCCGTCAAATCAAAGGCACTCCTTCGATATAAAGTTGTTTTTGACGAAAATTAAAACGTGTCAGTTTGTAACTTTAATTAGGTTGGAGTAATGACATGTTCAACTACATAAGAACTTGGCTTGAATTTACGTTGTGCTTTTAGATTTCGAGAAAATGTACAACTACTGAAGAATTTGTCACTTCTCTCATTGACTCCTCAAATCCCGGCATGGTCTGTTTCTCAAGCGTTTCGTGAAGTCTCGCGATGTATTTGTATTTATTAGGGATCCCCATTACCTGCTACCTCAACCTGGGGTCCAAACAAAATTAAGGCACATTACATATAAAACAAAATATAAAACAGTACATCATATAACATTTTTAGACCACTACATATCTACAATACAAAATGTATAATACCACCATACAACAATATTACAATGTACGTGTGTGCGTATGCCTACCTGTGTGTGTCTCTTCACAGTCCCTGCTGTTCCACAATGTGTATTTTTACCTGTTTTTTTAAATCTGATTCTACTGCTGATGTGGAATAGAGCTCCATGTAGTAATGTGGGCCTTCCATAGTATGTTCTGGACTTGGGGATTGTGAAAAAAACACTGGTGGCATGTCTTGTGGGGTATGCATGGGTGTCCAAGCTGTGTGCAAGTAGTTCAAACAGACAGACAACTCGGTACATTCAGCTTGTCAATGCTTCTTACAAAAACAAGTAGTGATGAAGTCAATCTCTCCCACTTTGAGCCATGTTGCACCTCTAGGTTAAGAAACTCTGATAGTACAGTATGAAGATAGGCAGAAACTGCTTCTTCACACATACAGCAAGTAATTGCATTCTTTTCATGATCAGTAAAGAGCAATTGATTATGTATTTTCAGATAGGGTGATGGATGGCAGATCCATTTGGCTAGTGGCTAGCAAGCTAGCCAGCTAAGCAAACATCATGTGCTTCATCAGAGATTAGTCTTTTGGGAAAAAGTTTAACATCAGAAAGTCCTCATCCTGGTAAAGTTGTCAGTTGGACTTGCTGTCATCACCACTATAGATAGTATAGATAAAAAGCAAATCAAATCATCTGGTTTATCCCCTGACTGTTAGCTTGTCAACTAGCCATATCGACGTGATCTGTTAGCTAGTTACAGTTAGCTTATTAACTAGCCATATCGACGTGATCTGTTAGCTAGTTGCAGTTAGCTTGTTAACTAGCCATATCGACGTGATCTGTTAGCTAGTTACTGTTAGCTTGTCAACTAGCCATATCGACGTGATCTGTTAGCTAGTTACTGTTAGCTTGTCAACTAGCCATATTGACGTGATCTGTTAGCTAGTTACAGTTAGCTTGTCAACTAGCCATATCGACGTGATCTCTTAGCTAGTTACTGTTAGCTTGTTAACCAGCCATATTGACGTGATCTGTTAGCTAGTTACAGTTAGCTTGTTAACTAGCCATATCGACGTGATCTGTTAGCTAGTTACTGTTAGCTTGTTAACCAGCCATATTGACGTGATCTGTTAGCTAGTTACAGTTAGCTTGTCAACTAGCCATATCGACGTGATCTGTTAGCTAGTTACAGTTAGCTTGTCAACTAGCCATATCGACGTGATCTGTTAGCTAGTTACTGCTAGCTTGTCAACTAGCCATATCGACGTGATCTGTTAGCTAGTTACTGCTAGCTTGTCAACTAGCCATATCGACGTGATCTGTTAGCTAGTTACAGTTAGCTTGTTAACCAGCCATATCGACGTGATCTGTTAGCTAGTTACTGTTAGCTTGTCAACTAGCCATATTGACGTGATCTGTTAGCTAGTTACTGTTAGCTTGTTAACTAGCCATATTGACGTGATCTGTTAGCTAGTTACAGTTAGCTTGTTAACTAGCCATATTGACATGATCTGTTAGCTAGTTACTGTTAGCTTGTCAACTAGCCATATCGACGTGATCTGTTAGCTAGTTACTGTTAGCTTGTCAACTAGCCATATTGACGTGATCTGTTAGCTAGTTACTGTTAGCTTGTTAACCAGCCATATCGACGTGATCTGTTAGCTAGTTACTGTTAGCTTGTTAACCAGCCATATCGACGTGATCTGTTAGCTAGTTACTGTTAGCTTGTCAACTAGCCATATTGACGTGATCTGTTAGCTAGTTACAGTTAGCTTGTCAACTAGCCATATTGACGTGATCTGTTAGCTAGTTAACTAGCCATATCGACGAGATCTGTTAGCTAGTTACAGTTAGCTTGTTAACCAGCCATATCGACGTGATCTGTTAGCTAGTTAGTTAGCTTGTTAACCAGCCATATCGACGTGATCTGTTAGCTAGTTACAGTTAGCTTGTTAACCAGCCATATTGACGTGGTATGTTAGCTAGTTACAGTTAGCTTGTTAACTAGCCATATTGACGTGATCTGTTAGCTAGTTGCAGTTAGCTTGTTAACTAGCCACATCGACGTGATCTGTTAGGTAGTTGGCAAAATTGACGTGGCCCATCAATCAACGTTGCCAATCATGTCTGTCAGCGGAAATCGTTAAAACGGTTGAACATGTGATAATAACTTCGCTAGGTAGCTGGTTGCAGAAAAAAAGTACATTAGGTCTACATACCACTATGTTTAGTCAACTGTACAAAGTTTCTACCCGTAGCTTGCAAAGTAAACATGATCAGTTTACAAACAGTAACGTTACATCGGCAAATGCGCCCTTCTGCTGCTTGACAGGCAGAGCCCACAAAGGATGCTAAATTAACCTCAACCACACATACTTTTCAGGTATAGTTCACTTTTATTTTATATCACTCATATCCAATTAATGGTCAATCAATCAATCAAATGTATTTATAAATCCCGTTTTACATCAGCAGATGTCACAAAGTGCTATACAGAAGAAACCCAGACTGTCACGTCCTGACCATAGTTCTTGTGTGTTTTGCTTGTTTAGTGTTGGTCAGGACCTGAGCTGGGTGGGCATTCTATGTTGTGTGTCTAGTTTGTCTGTTTCTGTGTTCAGCCTAATATGGTTCTCAATCAGAGGCAGCTGTCAATCGTTGTCCCTGATTGAGAATCATATATAGGTGGCTTGTTTTGTGTTGGGAGTTGTGGGTGGTTGTCTTCTGTCTTTGTGTTCTGCACCAGATAGGACTGTCTCGGTTTTCACATTTGTTATTTTGTATAGTGTTCACGTTATTGTCTCTTCTTTATTAAATCATGTTGAACACTAGCCGCTGCATTTTGGTCCTCTCCTTCATCCCAGGAAGAAAGCTGTTACACAGACTGAACCCCCAAACAGCAAGCAATGCAGATGTAGAATATGTGGGCAATATTGAAAGATATCGAGAGGCAACTCTCACCTATCTGAAATTGCGTGATCAATTGATGTTTACTGATCATGAAAAGCAGGTAGTTTACTTGCTGTAGGTCTATAACCCTGATGGTGATTTAGCTAAATGTGCGCAATTGTTTTGCATATAATAATAGGACATTTTGTAGGTATGTTCTAAAGTGATGATATTAATAGCCTAGTTAACATTTATTTAACAATTCCTTGAAAACGGCACGCAGTTTTCTGGGTGCATGAAGCCAAACTGCATGCACCCGGCTCCGAACAATGGGGAACCGTGCATTTTCCTCCCACACACCACGCCTTTGGAAGTCCCTTCCTGACAATCGCAGGGCTGTTCAGTGTTTGAGCTTTTAAAGCAGGCCTTAAGACTCATCTTTAACAGCTGGCCTACCTTTCCTCCAATACTTTGATTGGCGCGTTACTGATATGGTTATATATATTTGTTTTTAAACTTGTTCTATTATAACTTATTTTATACGCTTTGAGATGATTCTTGAATAATGAAAAACGCTTTACAAATGTAATAAATAATTGTTATTATTAATGGTTTTAGCGGAGCTGTTGGTCTCCTTGGTCCCCAGCAGCCAAATCGAACGCTCTGCACTGTCTTGTGACGTTCTATTGATAACGACCTAACCTCCGATCACCCTTGTAGGCGATGTCATGGCAACGTTGGCTAGCTAAACTTCATATAATGTAAAAAAATATAAAAAAATAGCTAAACCGAAGAAGGATAAACGGACACTATTTCCTGACAATACCTGTCTCTCTCCGCCCTAACAATGGGAGTTGTTGTCCACAAAGCGACATGGCGGGCTGTCAAGCTCTCGCCTATTCCTCTCTTTGGATTGGTGGATACATCTAATTATTTATACATGTTTGAATACTCAATGAGGGTTGTTGACGTCAACCGCCTGTATTCAACGCAGAAAATGATATGCTAATAGCCTCAGGTCATGAATATGCATAACCATCTCGAGACAACTCCGATAGAATGTGTTCTAAATTCAATCTGGAGTGTCAGAGTGCACTCAGAGTCCGCCCTTGGCAGTCAAGCGCCCAAGCTAACTGGCTAGCTACTTCCAGACACAAATGAGAGAAAATCTCACTCTGACCATTTTACTCACCCTAGCAGAGATGGTTATGGTGTTTTCATGTTATCCAGAGTGTTGGTGACTGAAACTGTGCTACTGGCAATAATTTCATAATGCTTTTTTGCCGATGTTTACTGACACCGGCCATATTCAACGGGTGGTAAGTGTTCGTAAATTCATCAGTTATTCTGCGCTCTGGCACACTCAGATGAGAGTGCTCTGAAATCAGAGCAAATAGACAGGGTGAATTTACGAACGCACCCCAAAGTGTTGTTCACAAAGTTCGAAACGTCTATTCTATCAAATAAACCTCACATAGCAAATAAGCCATTACAGTTTTTTGTTGACCAAATACGACACTCTCACTTGCCAGGTTTCCATCCATCCTTTTTATGCAAGTAAAGTACATGTCGAATAATATTCTTTCACAACAGGCCTCATGGCCTGATGGAAACCACAAACTCTCCAAATGTCAACAAAAAAAAAAAAAAGACAAGGTGGGATCTTTTCCTGATGGTAAAATGAATTATGTGAGAAACGCCTTTATGTGCATATATTGATATACTAAATCAAATCAAACTTTATTTGTCACATGCGCCGAATACAACAAGTGTAGACTTTACCGTGAAATGCTTACTTACAAGCCCTTAACCAACAGTGCAGTTCAAGAAGAGTTAAGAAAATATTTACTAAATAGACTAAAGTAAAAAATAAGAATAAAAAGTAACACAATAAGAATAAGAATAACGAGGCTATATATAGGGGGTACTGGTAACGAGTCAGTGTGCGGGGGTACAGGTTAGTTGAGGTCATTTGTACATGTAGGTAGGGGTGAAGTGACTATGCATAGATAATAAACAGCGAGTAGCAGTAGTGTACATGTAGGTAGGGGTGAAGTGACTATGCATAGATAATAAACAGCGAGTAGCAGCAGTGTACATGTAGGTAGGGGTGAAGTGACTATACATAGATAATAAACAGCGAGTAGCAGCAGTGTACATGTAGGTAGGGGTGAAGTGACTATGCATAGATAATAAACAGCGAGTAGCAGCAGTGTACATGTAGGTAGGGGTGAAGTGACTATGCATAGATAATAAACAGCGAGTAGCAGCAGTGTACAAAAGGGAGGGAGGGTCAATGCAAATAGTCCGGTGGCCATTTGATTAATTGTTCAGCAGTCTTATGGCTTGGGGGTAGAAGCTGTTGAGGAGTATTTTGGTCCTAGACTTGGCCCTCCGGTCCCGCTTGCCGTGCGGTAGCATAGAAAACAGTCTATAACTTGCACTACCCTCTGTAGCGCCTTACGGTCAGATGCCCAGCAGTTGCCATACCAGGCGGTGATGCAACCGGTCAGGATGCTCTCGATGGTGCAGCTGTAGAACCTTTTGAGGATCTGGGGACCCATGCCAAATCTTTTCAGTCTCCTGAGGGGGAAAAGGTTTTGTCGTGCCCTCTTCACGACTGTCTTGGTATGTTTGGACTATGATAGTTCGTTGGTGATGTGGACACCAAGGAACTTGAAGCTCTCAACCCACTCCACTACAGCCCAGTTGATGTTAATGGGGGTCTGTTCGGCCTGCCTTTTTCTGTAGTCCACGATCAGCTCCTTTGTCTTGCTCACATTGAGGGAGAGGTTGTCACACTGCCAGGTCTCTGACCTCCTCGCTATAGACCGTCTCATCGTTGTCGGTGATCAGGCCTACCACTGTTGTGCCGTCAGCAAACTTAATGATGGTGTTGGAGTCGTGTTTGGCCACGCAGTCGTGGGGGAACAGTGAATACAGGAGGGGACTAAGTACACAACCCTGAGGGGCCCCAGTGTTAAGGATCAGCGTGGCAGACGTGTTGTTGCCTACTCTTACCACATGGGGGCCGCCTGTCAGGAAGTCCAGGATCCAGTTGCAGATGGAGGTGTTGAGTCCCAGAGTCCTTAACCCTTCGCGTCTTACGCAGAAACACGTCATCTAACGGCCATCTCGTGCATGTGCAGGCCATCAAATCAAAGGCACTCCTTTGATATAAAGTAATTTTTAAAGAAAATAACAACTTTTCAGTTTGTTACTTTCACTAGGTTGGAGTAATGACAGGTTCAACTACTTAAGACATTGGCTTGAATCTAGATTTTGTCTTTAGATTTCGAGAAAATTAACAACTAAGGAATCATTTTTCACTTCTGTTCTTGACTTCTCAAAACCCCCAAATCCCAGCCTGGTCTGCTTGGTATGCTTCACAAGCATTCCCGGAAGTCACACGATGTTGTGCCTCTGGGTTTTAAAACTGCCCCCAACCACAGAGTTTGTTAAACTATCCTTCTGGCTGGTAGCCCTGCCAGGGCCGGCTGTCACGCCCTGACCTTAGAGTTCCTTATTATTCTCTATGTTTGGTTAGGTCAGGGTGTGACTCGGGTGGGAAATTCTATGTCTTCTGTTTCTTTGTTTTTTGGCCAGTGTGGTTCCCAATCAGAGGCAGCTGTCTATCGTTGTCTCTGATTGGGGATCATACTTAGGCAGCCCTTTTTCCCACCATTAGGTTGTGGGATCTTGTTTTCTGTTTAGTGTCTTAGCCTGACAGAACTGTGTGCTTTCGTTTTTGCTTTTGTTATTTTGTTTGAGTGTTTTTTTGAATAAAGGAATCATGAACACTTTCCACGCTTTGGTCTACTCTTCCTACCACCAACGAGAGCCGTTACACCAGCTCTACGGGGCAGAGCTGGCCCTGGCCCCCTAGGGTTGTTTCCCCATAAACATAACAAATGGTATATGAATTGCCATGCCAGGTTTTGCCAATGTAGCGCTGTTGGGCCGGCTAGTTGCGCAGACCAGAAAGAGGAGGACCAATGGGGGAGGGAGGGGCGATGTAATAATGGAATATTTAGTAGTTAAAATACTCAAATGCATTCTGATTGGGCACCTAGCCATGCAATGTCATAAGGTACTTCATTACCTTGTTTAGGAAGCTCATTGGATCCCAGGGTGGGGTCAACAAATTGACTTTTTTGTCACAGAGAGGGAAAAAGGGGTTTTAATTTTTGCAGACAGCTACAGCTAGCTTCATTAAGTTTGGTGAATAATTATAGCTAGTTAGCTAAGCTTTGATCAGCATGGATGTCTTTAAATGGCTGGGCACTGCCAAGAGCAAAAAAAACTGAGGACCACCATGTCGAGACCAATGCCGAGCTCACCGAGCAGCCCGCTATCCCGACCACCGAGGTTGAGGACCCTAGCAGCAAATTAAATACCTGCCATCCCCCTTTGCCACCTGCTGACCAACAAGATGGTGAAGAGCCATGGCCTAGCACCAGAAGCATGAGGGTAACGTCACAATGAGCACCTGCACCTCTGTTATCCCAGCCACTAGCACCTGACCACCTCGGTGATGAGGAGCCAGCGTTACCCCAGCCACCGGACCACCTCGGTGATGAGGAGACAGCGTTAGCCCAGCCACCTGACCACCTCGGTGATGAGGAGCCAGCGTTACCCCAGCCACCGGACCACCTCGGTGATGAGGAGACAGCGTTACCCCAGCCACCTGACCACCTCGGTGATGAGGAGCCAGCGTTACCCCAGCCACCTGACCACCTCTGTGATGAGGAGCCAGCGTTACCCCAGCCACCTGACCACCTCGGTGATGAGGAGCCAGCGTTACCCCAGCCACCAGACCACCTCGGTGATGAGGAGACAGCGTTACCCCAGCCACCTGACCACCTCGGTGATGAGGAGACAGCGTTACCCCAGCCACCAGACCACCTCGGTGATGAGGAGACAGCGTTATCCCAGCCACCTGACCACCTCGGTGATGAGGAGACAGCGTTAGCCCAGCCACTAGCACCTGACCACCTCGGTGATGAGGAGACAGCGTTACCCCAGCCACTAGCACCTGACCACCTCGGTGATGAGGAGACAGCGTTACCCCAGCCACCAGACCACCTTGGTGATGAGGAGACAGCGTTACCCCAGCCACCTGACCACCTCGGTGATGAGGAGACAGCGTTACCCCACCCACCTGACCACCTCGGTGATGAAGAGACAGCGTTACCCCAGCCACCTGACCACCTCGGTGATGAGGAGACAGCGTTACCCCAGCCACCTGACCACCTCGGTGATGGGGAGCCAGCGTTACCCCAGCCACCTGTCCACCCCAGTGATGAGAAGCCAATGCAGGTGTGTCTAGACACTTACCCAAACTGCATTTTCAGTGTGAGAAAGCAGGCTTTTTGTAGCCCCAGGTTCAAGCTCTGCATTTGGTTGTGCTGCACGCTATGTCATCTGAGGAGGCAATAGTGGACTTTTTCAATGTGTGTAGCTCCCTGTTCAACTCCTTTAGGAAAACCACAGTGGATGCACAGTAGTACACTGGGGAAAAACTGAAAAGACTTGGACTGGCCACCGCCAATGGCGTCAGTCATTTTGAAATCAAGTGGCAATATCACAGAGATGCTCGGTGAAATCAAACCTACTCACGTATATGTGAGACTTGAGGGCACAGGCTTATAGAAAGCTTTACGTTTATTGCTAACATGACTCACAAAATCCTGGTGCTCCTCGACTTTCCTAACATGTTATTGCAGTCTGAAGCTACTGATCTACACACCAGTGTCAAACTTGTGTACTTATGTGTACATATGGGTGCGTTGAAAAACTGCGATGTGATGCTGAATTCGAAAAGGGAGCACACCGACTCCAAGCAAACAACGGAGACTCATGAGTAAAACTCTGCAAGAGCATGTAGTTGAAAGCACAATTTGTTGTTGCTAACATTAGCTTGGTAGCTAGGTGGCTAACACTAACGTTAGCTAGCTGTCTTAACGTTAACTAGGCTAGGGGTTAGGGTTAAGGTAAAGAGTTAAGGTTAACTAAAAGGTTTAAGGTCAGGGAAAGGGTTAGTTAACATGCTAAGTAGTTGCTAAAATGCTAAAGTTGTCCATGATGGGATTCAAACATGCAACCTTTGGGGTGGTATACATTTGCATTATATGCACACCCATTCACTCTGACCAACCACCCTCCCTTCTGTTTTCTGTAACCACACAAAACGTAACATATCATACTAATTTCAGTGTCCCGGATTTCCATTTACTATGTTACGTCTAGTCTATGAGACCAGGCTGATTGTTTTGGTGCGTGTTGTTTTAATGAGCCCATCTTGGGCTACCAGTCTTCGTCGTGCTTTTCTTCAACATGGCGTGTTTTCTTGTGGCAAAAAGACAGTTGTTGTGTAAATGGATGCAGTTCAGATAGGTCTACGTGTTGTATGTCGCAGTAGTATCGGACCAATACCGTGTGTAGCCTACTAAAAGAAGTAGGCAAACGTTCACTCGTATCATTCATTTGCATAACACACAGGCGTTGTGTGATATGCTACTGTGAAAATGATGTCATTACTATGAAAACGACACTTTTTCGCCCGCTCCCCGCTCTCTTCTCTGATTGGGCATTTACTCCTCCTATTCGCGGTAGATTCTAATTGGCTACTGTCGCGTAGGACATTTCACATCAGCCATATAGAACATGCACTTAATTTCACTTAGTTAGCTTTTTCTGAAACTCTCCCACAGAAAATATTGAGCACTGAAACGCTCCAGCACTTGGCGAAGTGGCGGCTTGGCTTACTGTAGGTTACGCTCATCGCGTAGTGTCACGAATTCGACAGAAATGTAGCCTGTAGTTATAATGATTGAAGCGAAAGTTATTGAGAAGTCTGTAAGAGTCTCTGATAGCCTGGCGGTGCTCATCCTGTCTAGTGGAAGTTATTGAGAAGTCTGTAAGAGTCTCTGATAGCCTGGCGGTGCTCATCCTGTCTAGTGGAAGTTATTGAGAAGTCTGTAAGAGTCTCTGATAGCCTGGCGGTGCTCATCCGGTCTAGTGGAAGTTATGAAGCCTGTAAGAATCTCTGATAGCCTGGCGGTGCTCATCCTGTCTAGTGGAAGTTGTGAAGCCTATAAGAATCTCTGATAGCCAGGCGGTGCTCATCCTGTCTAGTGGAAGTTATTGAGAAGTCTGTAAGAATCTCTGATAGCCTGGCGGTGCTCATCCTGTCTAGTGGAAGTTATGAAGCCTGTAATAATCTCTGATAGCCTGGCAGTGCTCATCCTGTCTAGTGGAAGTTATGAAACCTGAAAGAGTCTCTGATAGCCTAGCGATGCTCATCCTGTCTAGTGGAAGTTATGAAGCCTGTAAGAGTCTCTGATAGCCTTGCGGTGCTCACCCTGTCTAGTGGAAGTTATGAAGCCTGTAAGAATCTCTGATAGCCTGGCGGTGCTCACCCTGTCTAGTGGAGGTTATGAAGCCTGTGAGAATCTCTGGTAGCCTGGCGGTGCTCATCCTGTCTAGTGGAAGTTATGAAGCCTGTAAGAATCTCTGATAGCCAGGCGGTGCTCATCCTGTCTAGTGGAAGTTGTGAAGCCTGTAAGAATCTCTGATAGCTAGGCGGTGCTCACCCTGTCTAGTGGAAGTTGTGAAGCCTGTAAGAATCTCTGATAGCCTGGTGGTGCTCATCCTGTCTAGTGGAAGTTATGAAGCCTGTAAGAATCTCTGATAGCCAGGCGGTGCTCACCCTGTCTAGTGGAAGTTATGAAGCCTGTAAGAATCTCTGATAGTCTGGCGGTGCTCACCCTGTCTAGTGGAAGTTGTGAAGCCTGTAAGAATCTCTGATAGCCTGGCGGTGCTCATCCTGTCTAGTGGAAGTTATGAAGCCTGTAAGAATCTCTGATAGCCTGGCGGTGCTCATCCTGTCTAGTGGAAGTTGTGAAGTCTGTAAGAATCGTTTATGAAGCCTGTAAGAATCTCTGATAGCCTGGCGGTGCTCATCCTGTCTAGTGGAAGTTGTGAAGTCTGTAAGAATCTCTGATAGCCTGGCGGTGCTCACCCTGTCTAGTGGAAGTTGTGAAGTCTGTAAGAATCTCTGATAGCCTGGCGGTGCTCATCCTGTCTAGTGGAAGTTGTGAAGCCTGTAAGAATCTCTGATAGCCTGGCGGTGCTCATCCTGTCTAGTGGAAGTTATGAAGCCTGTAAGAATCTCTGATAGCCTGGCGGTGCTCACCCTGTCTAGCTGATCTGTGTGTGTCGGTAGGAGCAACTTATGTGTAGCGTTTCGGATTCACTTGTATATTGTAGTGGAAGGGGCATCTCCTTCTTGTGTTATTATACAAAACAGCGGTTGTTGATGTGTACGGCTACATTTCAGACACATTTTTTGTACATTTGAACAGCAGTAGGAACAATCTATCTTGCGTTTTTAGGGCTCTAAAGCAATAATAGTTGTGCCCCCCCATGGATGTAAAATGCCCCCCCCCATGGATGTAAAATGCCCCCCCCCATGGATGTAAAATGCCCCCCCCCCCCCCACATGGATGTAAAATCCCCCCCCCCCCCATGGATGTAAAATGCACCCCCCCGCATGGATGTAAAATGCCCCCCCCCCCACATGGATGTAAAATTCCCCCCCACATGGATGTAAAATGCCCCCCCCCCATGGATGTAAAATACCCCCCCCCCCCCCCCATGGATGTAAAATGCCCCCCCACATGGATGTAAAATTCCCCCCCACATGGATGTAAAATGCCCCCCCCATGGATGTAAAATGCCCCCCCCCACATGGATGTAAAATGCCCCCCCACCATGAATGTAAAATGCCCCCCCACCATGAATGTAAAATTCCCCCCCCATGGATGTAAAATGCCCCCCCACCATGAATGTAAAATGCCCCCCCCCCATGGATGTAAAATGCCCCCCCCCCCCCACATGGATGTAAAATGCCCCCCCCCCATGGATGTAAAATGCCCCCCCACCATGGATGTAAAATGCCCCCCCCCCCCCATGGATGTAAAATCCCCCCCCCATGGATGTAAAATGCCCCCCCCCCCACATGGATGTAAAATTCCCCCCCACATGGATGTAAAATTCCCCCCCATGGATGTAAAATGCCCCCCCCACATGGATATAAATTGCCCCCCCATGGATGTAAATTGCCCCCCCACCATGAATGTAAAATGCCCCCCCCATGGATGTAAAATTCCCCCCCCCGTGGATGTAAAATTTCCCCCCCCCCATGGATGTAAAATGCCCCCGCCCCATGGATGTAAAATGCCCCCCCATGGATGTAAAATGCCCCCCCCCCCCACATGGATGTAAAATGCCCCCCCCCATGGATGTAAAATGCCCCCCCCCCCATGGATGTAAAATGCCCCCCCCCCACATGGATATAAAATGCCCCCCCCCCCACATGGATGTAAAATGCCCCCCCATGGATGTAAAATCCCCCCCATGGATGTAAAATGCCCCCGCCCCCATGGATGTAAAATGCCCCCCCCCCATGGATGTAAAATGCCCCCCCCCCCCATGGATGTAAAATGCCCCCCCCCCCCATGGATGTAAAATGCCCCCCCCCCCATGGATGTAAAATGCCCCCCCACCATGGATGTAAAATGCCCCCACCCCCATGGATGTAAAATGCCCCCCCATGGATGTAAAATGCCCCCGCCCCCATGGATGTAAAATGCCCCCCCATGGATGTAAAATGCCCCCCCATGGATGTAAAATGCCCCCGCCCCCATGGATGTAAAATGCCCCCCCCATGGATGTAAAATCCCCCCCCCATGGATGTAAAATGCCCCCCCCCCACCATGGATGTAAAATGCCCCCCCATGGATGTAATATGCCCCCTCAGGCTTTTCCTCCTAGACCTGTGCCCGAGCCCTGAACGTCCAACAAAGCCTACGACAAAATCCTGCCATGACAATGTGGACTCTCACTCAACAGTCAGGCCCGGCCAAGCTAGCACCAACTAAGACAAGGTCCCTCGAATTCACTTCTGATAGCAGTGTAAAGAACCTGGTAAATCAACCAGGAAAATCATCTACATTTTACATTACATTTATTTAGCAGACGCTCTTATCCAGAGCGACTTACAGTTAGTGCATTTATTTTAAGGTATATAGCAAGGTGGGACAACCACATATCACTGTCATAGTAAGTACATTGTTCCTTAAGTAGCTACCAGCTGGGTCAGAGCTAGTAAAGGGAGAAGGTCAAGAGTTCATGAACGTTCACGATGAGGGTGGGGTTGAAGAGGGGGGGTTTCAGATGTTTTCAGAAGATGGGTATGGACTCTAGTCTCCTAGCTTCAGGGGGAAGCTGGTTCCACCATTGGGGTGCCAGGACAGAGAAGCGCTTGGACTGTGCTGAGCGGGAACTGCCCTCCTGTAGAGAGGTGAGAGGGCCAAGAGACCAGAGGTGGCAGAACGGAGTGCTCGGGTTGGGGTGTAGAGTTTGAGCGTAGCCTGAAGGTAGGGAGGGACAGTTCCTCTTGCTGCTCCAGAAAGCATGCTAAAACAATTACCAATTCTAAAATGCAAAATTCAACATTTGCCTCTTCTGTATTGACTCGGCAGCCTGGTGGGTGTCCTCCACTGCTCGTTGGCATCACCCCTAGGTGTGCTCCAATTGAAATTCAGCTCACCGGTTTCCAACATCTTAACTAATTTGAGTGTGAAATCAAATATGGCACGGTGTGATGCAGCGCGTTCTGTTTAATGACACTGTGGCAGACGGGAGGTCAAACATGATTAAAATGACTATTAAAAAACGCAATTAGACTCAGTCGGCGGTGCAGTTTGTAGCTTAATGCTGTAACAATGGTCCACGGCTCTTCAGAATATGAATATGACAATCTGTCGTAGGTCTCCCTGAGGTAATGAAATCCGTAAAAGAAGCAAAACAATGATACTCATTTCAGTTTCATCAAGTACTGATATGGTATATCAAATGGATTATTTTTGAATGAATGAACAGGAATGAATTTGAATCATCTCAACCTGGGATATTGATATCAACTTGTACATAACGAGTTGGTTAAGTTTTTTATGAATGATTTGTACAAAAAAGATTCATTAAACCCTTGAGTGATGAAGACGTTTGGGTTTCTACGTTACTGTTATGCTGCTCAGTGCACTCCCCAGTCTCCACCCCCCCCCCCTCCCCTCTCTGTCTCTCCCCCCTCTCTGTCCCTCTCTCTCTCTCTCTCTCTCTCTCTCTGTCCCTCTCTCTCTCTCTCTCTCTGTCCCCCCTCCCTTTATGTCTCCCCACTCTCTCTGTCTCTCTCTTCCCCCTCCCTCAGGCCCTCTCTCTGTCTATCTCTCTCACACGCTATTTCTCCCTCTTTCTCTATTCAATTAAATTCAAAGCGGCTTTATCTCTACCTATAGTATACCTCTCTCTATATCTACCTATAGTATACCTCTCTATATCTAAAGTATACCTCTCTCTATATCTACCTATAGTATACCTCTCTATATCTATAGTATACCTCTCTCTATATCTACCTATAGTATACCTCTCTCTATATCTACCTATAGTATACCTCTCTCTATCTCTAACTATAGTATACCTCTCTCTATATCTACCTATAGTATACCTCTCTCTATATATCTATCTATAGTATACCTCTCTCTATATCTACCTATACTATACCTCTCTCTATCTCTATCTATAGTATACCTCTCTCTATATCTACCTATAGTATACCTCTCTATATATCTATCTATAGTATACCTCTCTATCTCTATCTATAGTATACCTCTCTCTATATCTACCTATAGTATACCTCTCTCTATCTCTACCTATAGTATACCTCTCTCTTTATATCTACCTATAGTATACCTCTCTATCTCTATCTATAGTATACCTCTCTCTATATCTACCTATAGTATACCTATCTCTATCTATAGTATACCTCTCTCTATATATATATCTATAGTATACCTCTCTCTATCTACCTATAGTATACCTATCTATATATCTACCTATAGTATACCTCTCTCTCTATATCTATCTATAGTATACATCTCTCTATATCTACCTATAGTATACCTCTCTCTATATCTACCTATAGTATACCTATCTCTATATCTACCTATAGTATACCTCTCTTTATATCTATCTATAGTATTCCTCTCTCTATCTATAGTATACCTCTTTCTATCTATAGTATTCCTCTCTCTATATCTATCTATAGTATTCCTCTCTATATATATCTACCTATAGTATACCTCTCTCTATATCTACCTATAGTATACCTCTCTCTATATCTACCTATAGTATACCTATCTCTATATCACCTATAGTATACCTCTCTCGATATCTATCTATAGTATTCCTCTCTCTATCTATAGTATACCTCTTTCTATCTATAGTATACCTCTTTCTATCTATAGTATACCTCTCTCTATCTCACACACACATACAGTTTGTTATTCAGACCAAATATCTTCCATAGAGCTTGGGGGTCACACATTTTCTATGTACTTCTATTTATCATATTAAATGAATTTGCTAAATAACTGAACTTCTGTTGTGGTGTTTTCATAGGGCCAATTGTTTACATGCTCATCATAAAACGGTCAATCCCTTTAGTCCTGTAATAGGAAAAGAATGAGCCATTTAAATCTGTTCGGAATCACACAGCTGAGAGGTAAACGACTGTTGGAACAGTTGGAGGTACACCAGATGGTAACGTTATAGAGGTTAATATGTCTGGATGACAGACCAGATGGTAACGTTATAGAGGTTAATATGTCTGGATGACAGACCAGATGGTAACGTTATAGAGGTTAATATGTCTGGATGACAGACCAGGTGGTAACGTTATAGAGGTTAATATGTCTGGATGACAGACCAGGTGGTAACATTATAGAGGTTAATATGTCTGGATGACAGACCAGATGGTAACGTTATAGAGGTTAATATGTCTGGATGACAGACCAGATGGTAACGTTATAGAGGTTAATATGTCTGGATGACAGACCAGATGGTAACGTTATAGAGGTTAATATGTCTGGATGACAGACCAGATGGTAACGTTATAGAGGTTAATATGTCTGGATGACAGACCAGATGGTAACGTTATAGAGGTTAATATGTCTGGATGACAGACCAGATGGTAACGTTATAGAGGTTAATATGTCTGGATGACAGACCAGATGGTAACGTTATAGAGGTTAATATGTCTGGATGACAGACCAGATGATAACGTTATAGAGGTTAATATGTCTGGATGACAGACCAGATGGTAACGTTATAGAGGTTAATATGTCTGGATGACAGACCAGATGATAACGTTATAGAGGTTAATATGTCTGGATGACAGACCAGATGGTAACGTTATAGAGGATAATATGTCTGGATGACAGACCAGATGGTAACGTTATAGAGATTAATATGTCTGGATGACAGACCAGATGATAACGTTATAGAGGTTAATATGTCTGGATGACAGACCAGATGGTAACGTTATAGAGGTTAATATGTCTGGATGACAGACCAGATGGTAACGTTATAGAGGTTAATATGTCTGGATGACAGACCAGATGGTAACGTTATAGAGGTTAATATGTCTGCATGACAGACCAGATGGTAACGTTATAGAGATTAATATGTCTGGATGACAGACCAGATGGTAACGTTATAGAGGTTAATATGTCTGGATGACAGACCAGATGGTAACGTTATAGAGGTTAATATGTCTGGATGACAGACCAGATGGTAACGTTATAGAGGTTAATATGTCTGGATGACAGACCAGATGGTAACGTTATAGAGGTTAATATGTCTGATGACAGACCAGATGGTAACGTTATAGAGGTTAATATGTCTGGATGACAGACCAGATGGTAACGTTATAGAGGTTAATATGTTTGGATGACAGACCAGATGGTAACGTTATAGAGGTTAATATGTCTGGATGACAGACCAGATGGTAACGTTATAGAGGTTAATATGTCTGGATGACAGACCAGATGGTAACGTTATAGAGGTTAATATGTCTGGATGACAGACCAGATGGTAACGTTATAGAGGTTAATATGTCTGGATGACAGACCAGATGGTAACGTTATAGAGGTTAATATGTCTGGATGACAGACCAGATGGTAACGTTATAGAGGTTAATATGTCTGGATGACAGACCAGATGGTAACGTTATAGAGGTTAATATGTCTGGATGACAGACCAGATGGTAACGTTATAGAGGTTAATATGTCTGGATGACAGACCAGATGGTAACGTTATAGAGGTTAATATGTCTGGATGACAGACCAGATGGTAACGTTATAGAGGTTAATATGTCTGGATGACAGACCAGATGGTAACGTTATAGAGGTTAATATGTCTGGATGACAGACCAGATGGTAACGTTATAGAGGTTAATATGTCTGGATGACAGACCAGGTGGTAACGTTATAGAGGTTAATATGTCTGGATGACAGACCAGGTGGTAACATTATAGAGGTTAATATGTCTGGATGACAGACCAGATGGTAACGTTATAGAGGTTAATATGTCTGGATGACAGACCAGGTGGTAACGTTATAGAGGTTAATATGTCTGGATGACAGACCAGGTGGTAACGTTATAGAGGTTAATATGTCTGGATGACAGACCAGATGGTAACGTTATAGAGGTTAATATGTCTGGATGACAGACATTTTATATCACTCATATCCAATTAATGGTCAATCAATCAATCAAATGTATTTATAAATCCCGTTTTACATCAGCAGATGTCACAAAGTGCTATACAGAAGAAACCCAGACTGTCACGTCCTGACCATAGTTCTTGTGTGTTTTGCTTGTTTAGTGTTGGTCAGGACCTGAGCTGGGTGGGCATTCTATGTTGTGTGTCTAGTTTGTCTGTTTCTGTGTTCAGCCTAATATGGTTCTCAATCAGAGGCAGCTGTCAATCGTTGTCCCTGATTGAGAATCATATATAGGTGGCTTGTTTTGTGTTGGGAGTTGTGGGTGGTTGTCTTCTGTCTTTGTGTTCTGCACCAGATAGGACTGTCTCGGTTTTCACATTTGTTATTTTGTATAGTGTTCACGTTATTGTCTCTTCTTTATTAAATCATGTTGAACACTAGCCGCTGCATTTTGGTCCTCTCCTTCATCCCAGGAAGAAAGCTGTTACACAGACTGAACCCCCAAACAGCAAGCAATGCAGATGTAGAATATGTGGGCAATATTGAAAGATATCGAGAGGCAACTCTCACCTATCTGAAATTGCGTGATCAATTGATGTTTACTGATCATGAAAAGCAGGTAGTTTACTTGCTGTAGGTCTATAACCCTGATGGTGATTTAGCTAAATGTGCGCAATTGTTTTGCATATAATAATAGGACATTTTGTAGGTATGTTCTTCAGTGATGATATTAATAGCCTAGTTAACATTTATTTAACAATTCCTTGAAAACGGCACGCAGTTTTCTGGGTGCATGAAGCCAAACTGCATGCACCGAGGACCCGGCTCCGAACAATGGGGAACCGTGCATTTTCCTCCCACACACCACGCCTTTGGAAGTCCCTTCCTGACAATCGCAGGGCTGTTCAGTGTTTGAGCTTTTAAAGCAGGCCTTAAGACTCATCTTTAACAGCTGGCCTACCTTTCCTCCAATACTTTGATTGGCGCGTTACTGATATGGTTATATATATTTGTTTTTAAACTTGTTCTATTATAACTTATTTTATACGCTTTGAGATGATTCTTGAATAATGAAAAACGCTTTACAAATGTAATAAATAATTGTTATTATTAATGGTTTTAGCGGAGCTGTTGGTCTCCTTGGTCCCCAGCAGCCAAATCGAACGCTCTGCACTGTCTTGTGATGTTCTATTGATAACGACCTAACCTCCGATCACCCTTGTAGGCGATGTCATGGCAACGTTGGCTAGCTAAACTTCATATAATGTAAAAAAATATAAAAAAATAGCTAAACCGAAGAAGGATAAACGGACACTATTTCCTGACAATACCTGTCTCTCTCCGCCCTAA
The DNA here is from genome assembly GCF_016432855.1 of Salvelinus namaycush. Classification (NCBI taxonomy): domain Eukaryota; kingdom Metazoa; phylum Chordata; class Actinopteri; order Salmoniformes; family Salmonidae; genus Salvelinus; species Salvelinus namaycush. The sequence goes on along the minus strand of NC_052312.1, from coordinate 50,967,961 downwards.
CAATGGGAGTTGTTGTCCACAAAGCGACATGGCGGGCTGTCAAGCTCTCGCCTATTCCTCTCTTTGGATTGGTGGATACATCTAATTATTTATACATGTTTGAATACTCAATGAGGGTTGTTGACGTCAACCGCCTGTATTCAACGCAGAAAATGATATGCTAATAGCCTCAGGTCATGAATATGCATAACCATCTCGAGACAACTCCGATAGAATGTGTTCTAAATTCAATCTGGAGTGTCAGAGTGCACTCAGAGTCCGCCCTTGGCAGTCAAGCGCCCAAGCTAACTGGCTAGCTACTTCCAGACACAAATGAGAGAAAATCTCACTCTGACCATTTTACTCACCCTAGCAGAGATGGTTATGGTGTTTTCATGTTATCCAGAGTGTTGGTGACTGAAACTGTGCTACTGGCAATAATTTCATAATGCTTTTTTGCCGATGTTTACTGACACCGGCCATATTCAACGGGTGGTAAGTGTTCGTAAATTCATCAGTTATTCTGCGCTCTGGCACACTCAGATGAGAGTGCTCTGAAATCAGAGCAAATAGACAGGGTGAATTTACGAACGCACCCCAAAGTGTTGTTCACAAAGTTCGAAACGTCTATTCTATCAAATAAACCTCACATAGCAAATAAGCCATTACAGTTTTTTGTTGACCAAATACGACACTCTCACTTGCCAGGTTTCCATCCATCCTTTTTATGCAAGTAAAGTACATGTCGAATAATATTTTGTTCACAACAGGCCTCATGGCCTGATGGAAACCACAAACTCTCCAAATGTCAACAAAAAAAAAAAATAGACAAGGTGGGATCTTTTCCTGTTGGTAAAATTAATTATGTGAGAAACGCCTTTATGTGCATATATTGATATACTAAATCAAATCAAACTTTATTTGTCACATGCGCCGAATACAACAAGTGTAGACTTTACCGTGAAATGCTTACTTACAAGCCCTTAACCAACAGTGCAGTTCAAGAAGAGTTAAGAAAATATTTACTAAATAGACTAAAGTAAAAAATAAGAATAAAAAGTAACACAATAAGAATAAGAATAACGAGGCTATATATAGGGGGTACTGGTAACGAGTCAGTGTGCGGGGGTACAGGTTAGTTGAGGTCATTTGTACATGTAGGTAGGGGTGAAGTGACTATGCATAGATAATAAACAGCGAGTAGCAGTAGTGTACATGTAGGTAGGGGTGAAGTGACTATGCATAGATAATAAACAGCGAGTAGCAGCAGTGTACATGTAGGTAGGGGTGAAGTGACTATACATAGATAATAAACAGCGAGTAGCAGCAGTGTACATGTAGGTAGGGGTGAAGTGACTATGCATAGATAATAAACAGCGAGTAGCAGCAGTGTACATGTAGGTAGGGGTGAAGTGACTATGCATAGATAATAAACAGCGAGTAGCAGCAGTGTACAAAAGGGAGGGAGGGTCAATGCAAATAGTCCGGTGGCCATTTGATTAATTGTTCAGCAGTCTTATGGCTTGGGGGTAGAAGCTGTTGAGGAGTATTTTGGTCCTAGACTTGGCCCTCCGGTCCCGCTTGCCGTGCGGTAGCATAGAAAACAGTCTATAACTTGCACTACCCTCTGTAGCGCCTTACGGTCAGATGCCCAGCAGTTGCCATACCAGGCGGTGATGCAACCGGTCAGGATGCTCTCGATGGTGCAGCTGTAGAACCTTTTGAGGATCTGGGGACCCATGCCAAATCTTTTCAGTCTCCTGAGGGGGAAAAGGTTTTGTCGTGCCCTCTTCACGACTGTCTTGGTATGTTTGGACTATGATAGTTCGTTGGTGATGTGGACACCAAGGAACTTGAAGCTCTCAACCCACTCCACTACAGCCCAGTTGATGTTAATGGGGGTCTGTTCGGCCTGCCTTTTTCTGTAGTCCACGATCAGCTCCTTTGTCTTGCTCACATTGAGGGAGAGGTTGTCACACTGCCAGGTCTCTGACCTCCTCGCTATAGACCGTCTCATCGTTGTCGGTGATCAGGCCTACCACTGTTGTGCCGTCAGCAAACTTAATGATGGTGTTGGAGTCGTGTTTGGCCACGCAGTCGTGGGGGAACAGTGAATACAGGAGGGGACTAAGTACACACCCCTGAGGGGCCCCAGTGTTAAGGATCAGCGTGGCAGACGTGTTGTTGCCTACTCTTACCACATGGGGGCCGCCTGTCAGGAAGTCCAGGATCCAGTTGCAGATGGAGGTGTTGAGTCCCAGAGTCCTTAACCCTTCGCGTCTTACGCAGAAACACGTCATCTAACGGCCATCTCGTGCATGTGCAGGCCATCAAATCAAAGGCACTCCTTTGATATAAAGTAATTTTTAAAGAAAATAACAACTTTTCAGTTTGTTACTTTCACTAGGTTGGAGTAATGACAGGTTCAACTACTTAAGACATTGGCTTGAATCTAGATTTTGTCTTTAGATTTCGAGAAAATTAACAACTAAGGAATCATTTTTCACTTCTGTTCTTGACTTCTCAAAACCCCCAAATCCCAGCCTGGTCTGCTTGGTATGCTTCACAAGCATTCCCGGAAGTCACACGATGTTGTGCCTCTGGGTTTTAAAACTGCCCCCAACCACAGAGTTTGTTAAACTATCCTTCTGGCTGGTAGCCCTGCCAGGGCCGGCTGTCACGCCCTGACCTTAGAGTTCCTTATTATTCTCTATGTTTGGTTAGGTCAGGGTGTGACTCGGGTGGGAAATTCTATGTCTTCTGTTTCTTTGTTTTTTGGCCAGTGTGGTTCCCAATCAGAGGCAGCTGTCTATCGTTGTCTCTGATTGGGGATCATACTTAGGCAGCCCTTTTTCCCACCATTAGGTTGTGGGATCTTGTTTTCTGTTTAGTGTCTTAGCCTGACAGAACTGTGTGCTTTCGTTTTTGCTTTTGTTATTTTGTTTGAGTGTTTTTTTGAATAAAGGAATCATGAACACTTTCCACGCTTTGGTCTACTCTTCCTACCACCAACGAGAGCCGTTACACCAGCTCTACGGGGCAGAGCTGGCCCTGGCCCCCTAGGGTTGTTTCCCCATAAACATAACAAATGGTATATGAATTGCCATGCCAGGTTTTGCCAATGTAGCGCTGTTGGGCCGGCTAGTTGCGCAGACCAGAAAGAGGAGGACCAATGGGGGAGGGAGGGGCGATGTAATAATGGAATATTTAGTAGTTAAAATACTCAAATGCATTCTGATTGGGCACCTAGCCATGCAATGTCATAAGGTACTTCATTACCTTGTTTAGGAAGCTCATTGGATCCCAGGGTGGGGTCAACAAATTGACTTTTTTGTCACAGAGAGGGAAAAAGGGGTTTTAATTTTTGCAGACAGCTACAGCTAGCTTCATTAAGTTTGGTGAATAATTATAGCTAGTTGGTTAAGCTTTGATCAACATGGATATCCAAATGGCTGGGCAATGCCAAGAGCAAAAAAACTGAGGACCACCATGTCGAGACCAATGCCGAGCTCACCGAGCAGCCCGCTATCCCGACCACCGAGGTTGAGGACCCTAGCAGCAAATTAAATACCTGCCATCCCCCTTTGCCACCTGCTGACCAACAAGATGGTGAAGAGCCATGGCCTAGCACCAGAAGCATGAGGGTAACGTCACAATGAGCACCTGCACCTCTGTTATCCCAGCCACTAGCACCTGACCACCTCGGTGATGAGGAGCCAGCGTTACCCCAGCCACCGGACCACCTCGGTGATGAGGAGACAGCGTTACCCCAGCCACCTGACCACCTCGGTGATGAGGAGCCAGCGTTACCCCAGCCACCTGACCACCTCTGTGATGAGGAGCCAGCGTTACCCCAGCCACCTGACCACCTCGGTGATGAGGAGCCAGCGTTACCCCAGCCACCAGACCACCTCGGTGATGAGGAGACAGCGTTACCCCAGCCACCTGACCACCTCGGTGATGAGGAGACAGCGTTACCCCAGCCACCAGACCACCTCGGTGATGAGGAGACAGCGTTACCCCAGCCACCTGACCACCTCGGTGATGAGGAGACAGCGTTAGCCCAGCCACTAGCACCTGACCACCTCGGTGATGAGGAGACAGCGTTACCCCAGCCACTAGCACCTGACCACCTCGGTGATGAGGAGACAGCGTTACCCCAGCCACCAGACCACCTTGGTGATGAGGAGACAGCGTTACCCCAGCCACCTGACCACCTCGGTGATGAGGAGACAGCGTTACCCCAGCCACTAGCACCTGACCACCTCGGTGATGAAGAGACAGCGTTACCCCAGCCACCGGACCACCCCGGTGATGAGGAGACAGCGTTACCCCAGCCACTTACACCTGACCACCTCGGTGATGAGGAGACAGCGTTACCCCAGCCACCTGTCCACCCCAGTGATGAAAAGCCAATGCAGGTGTGTCTAGACACTTACCCAAACTGCATTTTCAGTGTGAGAAAGCAGGCTTTTTGTAGCCCCAGGTTCAAGCTCTGCATTTGGTTGTGCTGCACGCTATGTCATCTGAGGAGGCAATAGTGGACTTTTTCAATGTGTGTAGCTCCCTGTTCAACTCCTTTAGGAAAACCACAGTGGATGCACAGTAGTACACTGGGGAAAAACTGAAAAGACTTGGACTGGCCACATCGCCAATGGCGTCAGTCATTTTGAAATCAAGTGGCAATATCACAGAGATGCTCGGTGAAATCAAACCTACTCACGTATATGTGAGACTTGAGGGCACAGGCTTATAGAAAGCTTTACGTTTATTGCTAACATGACTCACAAAATCCTGGGGCTCCTCGACTTTCCTAACATGTTATTGCAGTCTGAAGCTACTGATCTACACACCAGTGTCAAACTTGTGTACTTATGTGTACATATGGGTGCGTTGAAAAACTGCGATGTGATGCTGAATTCGAAAAGGGAGCACACCGACTCCAAGCAAACAACGGAGACTCATGAGTAAAACTCTGCAAGAGCATGTAGTTGAAAGCACAATTTGTTGTTGCTAACATTAGCTTGGTAGCTAGGTGGCTAACACTAACGTTAGCTAGCTGTCTTAACGTTAACTAGGCTAGGGGTTAGGGTTAAGGTAAAGAGTTAAGGTTAACTAAAAGGTTTAAGGTCAGGGAAAGGGTTAATTAACATGCTAAGTAGTTGCTAAAATGCTAAAGTTGTCCATGATGGGATTCAAACATGCAACCTTTGGGGTGGTATACATTTGCATTATATGCACACCCATTCACTCTGACCAACCACCCTCCCTTCTGTTTTCTGTAACCACACAAAACGTAACATATCATACTAATTTCAGTGTCCCGGATTTCCATTTACTATGTTACGTCTAGTCTATGAGACCAGGCTGATTGTTTTGGTGCGTGTTGTTTTAATGAGCCCATCTTGGGCTACCAGTCTTCGTCGTGCTTTTCTTCAACATGGCGTGTTTTCTTGTGGCAAAAAGACAGTTGTTGTGTAAATGGATGCAGTTCAGATAGGTCTACGTGTTGTATGTCGCAGTAGTATCGGACCAATACCGTGTGTAGCCTACTAAAAGAAGTAGGCAAACGTTCACTCGTATCATTCATTTGCATAACACACAGGCGTTGTGTGATATGCTACTGTGAAAATGATGTCATTACTATGAAAACGACACTTTTTCGCCCGCTCCCCGCTCTCTTCTCTGATTGGGCATTTACTCCTCCTATTCGCGGTAGATTCTAATTGGCTACTGTCGCGTAGGACATTTCACATCAGCCATATAGAACATGCACTTAATTTCACTTAGTTAGCTTTTTCTGAAACTCTCCCACAGAAAATATTGAGCACTGAAACGCTCCAGCACTTGGCGAAGTGGCGGCTTGGCTTACTGTAGGTTACGCTCATCGCGTAGTGTCACGAATTCGACAGAAATGTAGCCTGTAGTTATAATGATTGAAGCGAAAGTTATTGAGAAGTCTGTAAGAGTCTCTGATAGCCTGGCGGTGCTCATCCTGTCTAGTGGAAGTTATTGAGAAGTCTGTAAGAGTCTCTGATAGCCTGGCGGTGCTCATCCTGTCTAGTGGAAGTTATTGAGAAGTCTGTAAGAGTCTCTGATAGCCTGGCGGTGCTCATCCGGTCTAGTGGAAGTTATGAAGCCTGTAAGAATCTCTGATAGCCTGGCGGTGCTCATCCTGTCTAGTGGAAGTTGTGAAGCCTATAAGAATCTCTGATAGCCAGGCGGTGCTCATCCTGTCTAGTGGAAGTTATTGAGAAGTCTGTAAGAATCTCTGATAGCCTGGCGGTGCTCATCCTGTCTAGTGGAAGTTATGAAGCCTGTAATAATCTCTGATAGCCTGGCAGTGCTCATCCTGTGTAGTGGAAGTTATGAAACCTGAAAGAGTCTCTGATAGCCTAGCGATGCTCATCCTGTCTAGTGGAAGTTATGAAGCCTGTAAGAGTCTCTGATAGCCTTGCGGTGCTCACCCTGTCTAGTGGAAGTTATGAAGCCTGTAAGAATCTCTGATAGCCTGGCGGTGCTCACCCTGTCTAGTGGAGGTTATGAAGCCTGTGAGAATCTCTGGTAGCCTGGCGGTGCTCATCCTGTCTAGTGGAAGTTATGAAGCCTGTAAGAATCTCTGATAGCCTGGCGGTGCTCATCCTGTCTAGTGGAAGTTGTGAAGCCTGTAAGAATCTCTGATAGCTAGGCGGTGCTCACCCTGTCTAGTGGAAGTTGTGAAGCCTGTAAGAATCTCTGATAGCCTGGTGGTGCTCATCCTGTCTAGTGGAAGTTATGAAGCCTGTAAGAATCTCTGATAGCCAGGCGGTGCTCACCCTGTCTAGTGGAAGTTATGAAGCCTGTAAGAATCTCTGATAGTCTGGCGGTGCTCACCCTGTCTAGTGGAAGTTGTGAAGCCTGTAAGAATCTCTGATAGCCTGGCGGTGCTCATCCTGTCTAGTGGAAGTTATGAAGCCTGTAAGAATCTCTGATAGCCTGGCGGTGCTCATCCTGTCTAGTGGAAGTTGTGAAGTCTGTAAGAATCGTTTATGAAGCCTGTAAGAATCTCTGATAGCCTGGCGGTGCTCATCCTGTCTAGTGGAAGTTGTGAAGTCTGTAAGAATCTCTGATAGCCTGGCGGTGCTCACCCTGTCTAGTGGAAGTTGTGAAGTCTGTAAGAATCTCTGATAGCCTGGCGGTGCTCATCCTGTCTAGTGGAAGTTGTGAAGCCTGTAAGAATCTCTGATAGCCTGGCGGTGCTCATCCTGTCTAGTGGAAGTTATGAAGCCTGTAAGAATCTCTGATAGCCTGGCGGTGCTCACCCTGTCTAGCTGATCTGTGTGTGTCGGTAGGAGCAACTTATGTGTAGCGTTTCGGATTCACTTGTATATTGTAGTGGAAGGGGCATCTCCTTCTTGTGTTATTATACAAAACAGCGGTTGTTGATGTGTACGGCTACATTTCAGACACATTTTTTGTACATTTGAACAGCAGTAGGAACAATCTATCTTGCGTTTTTAGGGCTCTAAAGCAATAATAGTTGTGCCCCCCCATGGATGTAAAATGCCCCCCCCCCCCCCCCACATGGATGTAAAATGCCCCCCCCCCCCACATGGATGTAAAATTCCCCCCCCACATGGATGTAAAATCCCCCCCCCCCCCATGGATGTAAAATGCACCCCCCCACATGGATGTAAAATGCCCCCCCCCCCCCACATGGATGTAAAATTCCCCCCCACATGGATGTAAAATGCCCCCCCCCCATGGATGTAAAATACCCCCCCCCCCATGGATGTAAAATGCCCCCCCACATGGATGTAAAATTCCCCCCCACATGGATGTAAAATGCCCCCCCCATGGATGTAAAATGCCCCCCCCCACATGGATGTAAAATGCCCCCCCACCATGAATGTAAAATGCCCCCCCACCATGAATGTAAAATTTCCCCCCCCATGGATGTAAAATGCCCCCCCACCATGAATGTAAAATGCCCCCCCCCATGGATGTAAAATGCCCCCCCCCCCCCACATGGATGTAAAATGCCCCCCCCCATGGATGTAAAATGCCCCCCCACCATGGATGTAAAATGCCCCCCCCCCCATGGATGTAAAATCCCCCCCCCATGGATGTAAAATGCCCCCCCCCCCACATGGATGTAAAATTCCCCCCCACATGGATGTAAAATTCCCCCCCATGGATGTAAAATGCCCCCCCCACATGGATATAAATTGCCCCCCCATGGATGTAAATTGCCCCCCCACCATGAATGTAAAATGCCCCCCCCATGGATGTAAAATTCCCCCCCCCGTGGATGTCAAATTTCCCCCCCCCATGGATGTAAAATGCCCCCGCCCCATGGATGTAAAATGCCCCCCCATGGATGTAAAATGCCCCCCCCCCCACATGGATGTAAAATGCCCCCCCCCATGGATGTAAAATGCCCCCCCCCCCCATGGATGTAAAATGCCCCCCCCCACATGGATATAAAATGCCCCCCCATGGATGTAAAATGCCCCCCCATGGATGTAAAATCCCCCCCATGGATGTAAAATGCCCCCGCCCCCATGGATGTAAAATGCCCCCCCCCATGGATGTAAAATGCCCCCCCCCCCCCCCCATGGATGTAAAATGCCCCCCCCCCCCCATGGATGTAAAATGCCCCCCCCCCCATGGATGTAAAATGCCCCCCCACCATGGATGTAAAATGCCCCCACCCCCATGGATGTAAAATGCCCCCCCATGGATGTAAAATGCCCCCGCCCCCATGGATGTAAAATGCCCCCCCATGGATGTAAAATGCCCCCCCATGGATGTAAAATGCCCCCGCCCCCATGGATGTAAAATGCCCCCCCATGGATGTAAAATCCCCCCCCCCATGGATGTAAAATGCCCCCCCCCACCATGGATGTAAAATGCCCCCCCATGGATGTAATATGCCCCCTCAGGCTTTTCCTCCTAGACCTGTGCCCGAGCCCTGAACGTCCAACAAAGCCTACGACAAAATCCTGCCATGACAATGTGGACTCTCACTCAACAGTCAGGCCCGGCCAAGCTAGCACCAACTAAGACAAGGTCCCTCGAATTCACTTCTGATAGCAGTGTAAAGAACCTGGTAAATCAACCAGGAAAATCATCTACATTTTACATTACATTTATTTAGCAGACGCTCTTATCCAGAGCGACTTACAGTTAGTGCATTTATTTTAAGGTATATAGCAAGGTGGGACAACCACATATCACTGTCATAGTAAGTACATTGTTCCTTAAGTAGCTACCAGCTGGGTCAGAGCTAGTAAAGGGAGAAGGTCAAGAGTTCATGAACGTTCACGATGAGGGTGGGGTTGAAGAGGGGGGGTTTCAGATGTTTTCAGAAGATGGGTATGGACTCTAGTCTCCTAGCTTCAGGGGGAAGCTGGTTCCACCATTGGGGTGCCAGGACAGAGAAGCGCTTGGACTGTGCTGAGCGGGAACTGCCCTCCTGTAGAGAGGTGAGAGGGCCAAGAGACCAGAGGTGGCAGAACGGAGTGCTCGGGTTGGGGTGTAGAGTTTGAGCGTAGCCTGAAGGTAGGGAGGGACAGTTCCTCTTGCTGCTCCAGAAAGCATGCTAAAACAATTACCAATTCTAAAATGCAAAATTCAACATTTGCCTCTTCTGTATTGACTCGGCAGCCTGGTGGGTGTCCTCCACTGCTCGTTGGCATCACCCCTAGGTGTGCTCCAATTGAAATTCAGCTCACCGGTTTCCAACATCTTAACTAATTTGAGTGTGAAATCAAATATGGCACGGTGTGATGCAGCACGTTCTGTTTAATGACACTGTGGCAGACGGGAGGTCAAACATGATTAAAATGACTATTAAAAAACGCAATTAGACTCAGTCGGCGGTGCAGTTTGTAGCTTAATGCTGTAACAATGGTCCACGGCTCTTCAGAATATGAATATGACAATCTGTCGTAGGTCTCCCTGAGGTAATGAAATCCGTAAAAGAAGCAAAACAATGATACTCATTTCAGTTTCATCAAGTACTGATATGGTATATCAAATGGATTATTTTTGAATGAATGAACAGGAATGAATTTGAATCATCTCAACCTGGGATATTGATATCAACTTGTACATAACGAGTTGGTTAAGTTTTTTATGAATGATTTGTACAAAAAAGATTCATTAAACCCTTGAGTGATGAAGACGTTTGGGTTTCTACGTTACTGTTATGCTGCTCAGTGCACTCCCCAGTCTCCACCCCCCCCCCCCCCCCCTCTCTGTCTCTCCCCCCTCTCTGTCCCTCTCTCTCTCTCTCTCTCTCTCTCTGTCCCTCTCTCTCTCTCTCTCTGTCCCCCCTCCCTTTATGTTTACATTTTACATTTAAGTCATTTAGCAGACGCTCTTGTCTCCCCACTCTCTCTGTCTCTCTCTTCCCCCTCCCTCAGGCCCTCTCTCTGTCTATCTCTCTCACACGCTATTTCTCCCTCTTTCTCTATTCAATTAAATTCAAAGCGGCTTTATCTCTACCTATAGTATACCTCTCTATATCTACCTATAGTATACCTCTCTATATCTAAAGTATACCTCTCTCTATATCTACCTATAGTATACCTCTCTATATCTATAGTATACCTCTCTCTATATCTACCTATAGTATACCTCTCTCTATATCTACCTATAGTATACCTCTCTCTATCTCTAACTATAGTATACCTCTCTCTATATCTACCTATAGTATACCTCTCTCTATATATCTATCTATAGTATACCTCTCTATCTCTATCTATAGTATACCTCTCTCTATATCTACCTATACTATACCTCTCTCTATCTCTATCTATAGTATACCTCTCTCTATATCTACCTATAGTATACCTCTCTATATATCTATCTATAGTATACCTCTCTATCTCTATCTATAGTATACCTCTCTCTATATCTACCTATAGTATACCTCTCTCTATCTCTACCTATAGTATACCTCTCTCTTTATATCTACCTATAGTATACCTCTCTATCTCTATCTATAGTATACCTCTCTCTATATCTACCTATAGTATACCTATCTCTATCTATAGTATACCTCTCTCTATATATATATCTATAGTATACCTCTCTCTATATCTACCTATAGTATACCTATCTATATATCTACCTATAGTATACCTCTCTCTCTATATCTATCTATAGTATACATCTCTCTATATCTACCTATAGTATACCTCTCTCTATATCTACCTATAGTATACCTATCTCTATATCTACCTATAGTATACCTCTCTTTATATCTATCTATAGTATTCCTCTCTCTATCTATAGTATACCTCTTTCTATCTATAGTATTCCTCTCTCTATATCTATCTATAGTATTCCTCTCTATATATATCTACCTATAGTATACCTCTCTCTATATCTACCTATAGTATACCTCTCTCTATATCTACCTATAGTATACCTATCTCTATATCACCTATAGTATACCTCTCTCGATATCTATCTATAGTATACCTCTTTCTATCTATAGTATACCTCTTTCTATCTATAGTATACCTCTCTCTATCTCACACACACATACAGTTTGTTATTCAGACCAAATATCTTCCATAGAGCTTGGGGGTCACACATTTTCTATGTACTTCTATTTATCATATTAAATGAATTTGCTAAATAACTGAACTTCTGTTGTGGTGTTTTCATAGGGCCAATTGTTTACATGCTCATCATAAAACGGTCAATCCCTTTAGTCCTGTAATAGGAAAAGAATGAGCCATTTAAATCTGTTCGGAATCACACAGCTGAGAGGTAAACGACTGTTGGAACAGTTGGAGGTACACCAGATGGTAACGTTATAGAGGTTAATATGTCTGGATGACAGACCAGATGGTAACGTTATAGAGGTTAATATGTCTGGATGACAGACCAGATGGTAACGTTATAGAGGTTAATATGTCTGGATGACAGACCAGATGGTAAAGTTTTGGAGGTTAATATGTCTGGATGACAGACCAGATGGTAACGTTATAGAGGTTAATATGTCTGGATGACAGACCAGATGGTAACGTTATAGAGGTTAATATGTCTGGATGACAGACCAGATGGTAACGTTATAGAGGTTAATATGTCTGGATGACAGACCAGATGGTAACGTTATAGAGGTTAATATGTCTGGATGACAGACCAGATGATAACGTTATAGAGGTTAATATGTCTGGATGACAGACCAGATGGTAACGTTATAGAGGTTAATATGTCTGGATGACAGACCAGATGATAACGTTATAGAGGTTAATATGCCTGGATGACAGACCAGATGGTAACGTTATAGAGGATAATATGTCTGGATGACAGACCAGATGGTAACGTTATAGAGGTTAATATGTCTGGATGACAGACCAGATGATAACGTTATAGAGGTTAATATGTCTGGATGACAGACCAGATGGTAACGTTATAGAGGTTAATATGTCTGGATGACAGACCAGATGGTAACGTTATAGAGGTTAATATGTCTGGATGACAGACCAGATGGTAACGTTATAGAGGTTAATATGTCTGGATGACAGACCAGATGGTAACGTTATAGAGGTTAATATGTCTGGATGACAGACCAGATGGTAACGTTATAGAGGTTAATATGTCTGGATGACAGACCAGATGGTAACGTTATAGAGGTTAATATGTCTGGATGACAGACCAGATGGTAACGTTATAGAGGTTAATATGTCTGGATGACAGACCAGATGGTAACGTTATAGAGGTTAATATGTCTGGATGACAGACCAGATGGTAACGTTATAGAGGTTAAAATGTCTGGATGACAGACCAGATGGTAACGTTATAGAGGTTAATATGTCTGGATGACAGACCAGATGGTAACGTTATAGAGGTTAATATGTCTGGATGACAGACCAGATGGTAACGTTATAGAGGTTAATATGTCTGGATGACAGACCAGATGGTAACGTTATAGAGGTTAATATGTCTGGATGACAGACCAGATGGTAAAGTTATAGAGGTTAATATGTCTGGATGACAGACCAGATGGTAACGTTATAGAGGTTAATATGTCTGGATGACAGACCAGATGGTAACGTTATAGAGGTTAATATGTCTGGATGACAGACCAGATGGTAACGTTATAGAGGTTAATATGTCTGGATGACAGACCAGATGGTAACGTTATAGAGGTTAATATGTCTGGATGACAGACCAGATGGTAACGTTATAGAGGTTAATATGTCTGGATGACAGACCAGATGGTAACGTTATAGAGGTTAATATGTCTGAATGACAGACCAGATGGTAACGTTATAGAGGTTAATATGTCTGGATGACAGACCAGATGGTAACGTTATAGAGGTTAATATGTCTGGATGACAGACCAGATGGTAACGTTATAGAGGTTAATATGTCTGGATGACAGACCAGATGGTAACGTTATAGAGGTTAATATGTCTGGATGACAGACCAGATGGTAACGTTATAGAGGTTAATATGTCTGGATGACAGACCAGATGGTAACGTTATAGAGGTTAATATGTCTGGATGACAGACCAGATGGTAACGTTATAGAGGTTAATATGTCTGGATGACAGACCAGATGGTAACGTTATAGAGGTTAATATGTCTGAATGACAGACCAGATGGTAACGTTATAGAGGTTAATATGTCTGGATGACAGACCAGATGGTAACGTTATAGAGGTTAATATGTCTGGATGACAGACCAGATGGTAACGTTATAGAGGTTAATATGTCTGGATGACAGACCAGATGGTAACGTTATAGAGGTTAATATGTCTGGATGACAGACCAGATGGTAACGTTATAGAGGTTAATATGTCTGGATGACAGACCAGATGGTTACGTTATAGAGGTTAATATGTCTGGATGACAGACCAGATGGTAACGTTATAGAGGTTAATATGTCTGGATGACAGACCAGATGGTAACGTTATAGAGGTTAATATGTCTGGATGACAGACCAGATGGTAACGTTATAGAGGTTAATATGTCTGGATGACAGACCAGATGGTAACGTTATAGAGGTAAAAATGTCTGGATGACAGACCAGATGGTAACGTTATAGAGGTTAATATGTCTGGATGACAGACCAGATGGTAACGTTATAGAGGTTAATATGTCTGGATGACAGACCAGATGGTAACGTTATAGAGGTTAATATGTCTGGATGACAGACCAGATGGTAACGTTATAGAGGTTAATATGTCTGGATGACAGACCAGATGGTAAAGTTATAGAGGTTAATATGTCTGGATGACAGACCAGATGGTAACGTTATAGAGGTTAATATGTCTGGATGACAGACCAGATGGTAACGTTATAGAGGTTAATATGTCTGGATGACAGACCAGATGATAACGTTATAGAGGTTAATATGTCTGGATGACAGACCAGATGGTAACGTTATAGAGGTTAATATGTCTGGATGACAGACCAGATGGTAACGTTATAGAGGTTAATATGTCTGGATGACAGACCAGATGGTAACGTTATAGAGGTTAATATGTCTGAATGACAGACCAGATGGTAACGTTATAGAGGTTAATATGTCTGGATGACAGACCAGATGGTAACGTTATAGAGGTTAATATGTCTGGATGACAGACCAGATGGTAACGTTATAGAGGTTAATATGTCTGGATGACAGACCAGATGGTAACGTTATAGAGGTTAATATGTCTGGATGACAGACCAGATGGTAACGTTATAGAGGTTAATATGTCTGGATGACAGACCAGATGGTAACGTTATAGAGGTTAATATGTCTGGATGACAGACCAGATGGTAAAGTTATAGAGGTTAATATGTCTGGATGACAGACCAGATGGTAACGTTATAGAGGTTAATATGTCTGGATGACAGACCAGATGGTAACATTATAGAGGTTAATATGTCTGAATGACAGACCAGATGGTAACGTTATAGAGGTTAATATGTCTGGATGACAGACCAGATGGTAACGTTATAGAGGTTAATATGTCTGGATGACAGACCAGATGGTAACGTTATAGAGGTTAATATGTCTGGATGACAGACCAGATGGTAACGTTATAGAGGTTAATATGTCTGGATGACAGACCAGATGGTAACGTTATAGAGGTTAATATGTCTGGATGACAGACCAGATGGTAACGTTATAGAGGTTAATATGTCTGGATGACAGACCAGATGGTAACGTTATAGAGGTTAATATGTCTGGATGACAGACCAGATGGTAACGTTATAGAGGTTAATATGTCTGGATGACAGACCAGATGGTAACGTTATAGAGGTTAATATGTCTGGATGACAGACCAGATGGTAACGTTATAGAGGTTAATATGTCTGGATGACAGACCAGATGGTAACGTTATAGAGGTTAATATGTCTGGATGACAGACCAGATGGTAACGTTATAGAGGTTAATATGTCTGGATGACAGACCAGATGGTAACGTTATAGAGGTTAATATGTCTGGATGACAGACCAGATGGTAACGTTATAGAGGTTAAAATGTCTGGATGACAGACCAGATGGTAACGTTATAGAGGTTAATATGTCTGGATGACAGACCAGATGGTAACGTTATAGAGGTTAATATGTCTGGATGACAGACCAGATGGTAACGTTATAGAGGTTAATATGTCTGGATGACAGACCAGATGGTAACGTTATAGAGGTTAATATGTCTGGATGACAGACCAGATGGTAAAGTTATAGAGGTTAATATGTCTGGATGACAGACCAGATGGTAACGTTATAGAGGTTAATATGTCTGGATGACAGACCAGATGGTAACGTTATAGAGGTTAATATGTCTGGATGACAGACCAGATGGTAACGTTATAGAGGTTAATATGTCTGGATGACAGACCAGATGGTAACGTTATAGAGGTTAATATGTCTGGATGACAGACCAGATGGTAACGTTATAGAGGTTAATATGTCTGGATGACAGACCAGATGGTAACGTTATAGAGGTTAATATGTCTGAATGACAGACCAGATGGTAACGTTATAGAGGTTAATATGTCTGGATGACAGACCAGATGGTAACGTTATAGAGGTTAATATGTCTGGATGACAGACCAGATGGTAACGTTATAGAGGTTAATATGTCTGGATGACAGACCAGATGGTAACGTTATAGAGGTTAATATGTCTGGATGACAGACCAGATGGTAACGTTATAGAGGTTAATATGTCTGGATGACAGACCAGATGGTAACGTTATAGAGGTTAATATGTCTGGATGACAGACCAGATGGTAACGTTATAGAGGTTAATATGTCTGGATGACAGACCAGATGGTAACGTTATAGAGGTTAATATGTCTGGATGACAGACCAGATGGTAACGTTATAGAGGTTAATATGTCTGGATGACAGACCAGATGGTAACGTTATAGAGGTTAATATGTCTGGATGACAGACCAGATGGTAACGTTATAGAGGTTAATATGTCTGGATGACAGACCAGATGGTAACGTTATAGAGGTTAATATGTCTGGATGACAGACCACATGGTAACGTTATAGAGGTTAATATGTCTGGATGACAGACGTGATGGTAACGTTATAGAGGTTAATATGTCTGGATGACAGACCAGATGGTAACGTTATAGAGGTTAATATGTCTGGATGACAGACCAGATGGTAACGTTATAGAGGTTAATATGTCTGGATGACAGACCAGATGGTAACGTTATAGAGGTTAATATGTCTGGATGACAGACCAGATGGTAACGTTATAGAGGTTAATATGTCTGGATGACAGACCAGATGGTAACGTTATAGAGGTTAATATGTCTGGATGACAGACCAGATGGTAACGTTATAGAGGTTAATATGTCTGGATGACAGACCAGATGGTAACGTTATAGAGGTTAATATGTCTGGATGACAGACCAGATGGTAACATTATAGAGGTTAATATGTCTGGATGACAGACCAGATGGTAACGTTATAGAGGTTAATATGTCTGGATGACAGACCACATGGTAACGTTATAGAGGTTAATATGTCTGGATGACAGACGTGATGGTAACGTTATAGAGGTTAATATGTCTGGATGACAGACCAGATGGTAACGTTATAGAGGTTAATATGTCTGGATGACAGACCAGATGGTAACGTTATAGAGGTTAATATGTCTGGATGACAGACCAGATGGTAACGTTATAGAGGTTAATATGTCTGGATGACAGACCAGATGGTAACGTTATAGAGGTTAATATGTCTGGATGACAGACCAGATGGTAACGTTACTGGAAGGAGAATGCCAATAGATGAAAGCTGATCATGTTTGATAATGGAGGAGGACGTTTCAGTTAGTGTAGGCCTGTGTAGCAGAATAACCTCTACAACAGACGTAGGTTAACCCCTGACCAAACACAGCGTCTACAACAGACGGAGGTTAACCCCTGACCAAACACAGCCTCTACAACAGACGGAGGTTAACCCCTGACCAAACACAGCCTCTACAACAGACGGAGGTTAACCCCTGACCAAACACAGCCTCTACAACAGACGGAGGTTAACCCCTGACCAAACACAGCCTCTACAACAGACGGAGGTTAACCCCTGACCAAACACAGCGTCTACAACAGACGGGGGTTAACCCCTGACCAAACACAGCCTCTACAACAGACGGAGGTTAACCCCTGACCAAACACAGCCTCTACAACAGACGGAGGTTAACCCCTGACCAAACACAGCCTCTACAACAGACAGAGGTTAACCCCTGACCAAACACAGCCTCTACAACAGACGGAGGTTAACCCCTGACCAAACACAGCGTCTACAAGAGACGGAGGTTAACCCCTGACCAAACACAGCCTCTACAACAGACGGAGGTTAACCCCTGACCAAACACAGCGTCTACAACAGAAGGAGGTTAACCCCTGACCAAACACAGCCTCTACAACAGACGGAGGTTAACCCCTGACCAAACACATCCTCTACATCAGACGGAGGTTAACCCCTGACCAAACACAGCCTCTACAACAGACGGAGGTTAACCCCTGACCAAACACAGCCTCTACAACAGACGGAGGTTAACCCCTGACCAAACACAGCGTCTACAAGAGACGGAGGTTAACCCCTGACCAAACACAGCCTCTACAACAGACGGAGGTTAACCCCTGACCAAACACAGCCTCTACAACAGACGGAGGTTAACCCCTGACCAAACACAGCCTCTACAACAGACGGAGGTTAACCCCTGACCAAACACAGCCTCTACAACAGACGGAGGTTAACCCCTGACCAAACACAGCCTCTACAACAGACGGAGGTTAACCCCTGACCAAACACAGCCTCTACAACAGACGGAGGTTAACCCCTGACCAAACACAGCGTCTACAACAGACGGAGGTTAACCCCTGACCAAACACAGCCTCTACAACAGACGGAGGTTAACCCCTGACCAAACACAGCCTCTACAACAGACGGAGGTTAACCCCTGACCAAACACAGCGCCTACAACAGACGGAGGTTAACCCCTGACCAAACACAGCGTCTACAACAGACGGAGGTTAACACCTGACCAAACACAGCCTCTACAACAGACGGAGGTTAACCCCTGACCAAACACAGCCTCTACAATAGACGGAGGTTAACCCCTGACCAAACACAGTCTCTACAACAGACGGAGGTTAACCCCTGACCAAACACAGCCTCTACAACAGACGGAGGTTAACCCTTGACCAAACACAGCCTCTACAACAGACGGAGGTTAACCCCTGACCAAACACAGCGTCTACAACAGACGGAGGTTAACCCCTGACCAAACACAGCCTCTACAACAGACGGAGGTTAACCCCTGACCAAACACAGCCTCTACAACAGACGGAGGTTAACCCCTGACCAAACACAGCCTCTACAACAGACGGAGGTTAACCCCTGACCAAACACAGCCTCTACAACAGACGGAGGTTAACCCCTGACCAAACACAGCCTCTACAACAGACGGAGGTTAACCCCTGACCAAACACAGCCTCTACAACAGACGGAGGTTAACCCCTGACCAAACACAGCGTCTACAACAGACGGAGGTTAACCCCTGACCAAACACAGCCTCTACAACAGACGGAGGTTAACCCCTGACCAAACACAGCCTCTACAACAGACGGAGGTTAACTCCTGACCAAACACAGCCTCTACAACAGACGGAGGTTAACCCCTGACCAAACACAGCGTCTACAACAGACGGAGGTTAACACCTGACCAAACACAGCCTCTACAACAGACGGAGGTTAACCCCTGACCAAACACAGCCTCTACAACAGACGGAGGTTAACCCCTGACCAAACACAGCCTCTACAACAGACGGAGGTTAACCCCTGACCAAACACAGCCTCTACATCAGACGGAGGTTAACCCCTGACCAAACACAGCGTCTACAACAGACGGAGGTTAACCCCTGACAAAACACAGCCTCTACAACAGACGGAGGTTAACCCCTGACCAAACACAGCCTCTACAACAGACGGAGGTTAACCCCTGACCAAACACAGCCTCTACAACAGACGGAGGTTAACCCCTGACCAAACACAGCCTCTACAACAGACGGAGGTTAACCCCTGACCAAACACAGCGTCTACAACAGACGGAGGTTAACCCCTGACCAAACACAGCCTCTACAACAGACGGAGGTTAACCCCTGACCAAACACAGCGTCTACAACAGACGGAGGTTAACCCCTGACCAAACACAGCCTCTACAACAGACGGAGGTTAACCCCTGACCAAACACAGCCTCTACAACAGACGGAGGTTAACCCCTGACCAAACACAGCCTCTACAACAGACGGAGGTTAACCCCTGACCAAACACAGCCTATACAACAGACGGAGGTTAACCCCTGACCAAACACAGCGTCTACAACAGACGGAGGTTAACCCCTGACCAAACACAGCGTCTACAACAGACGGAGGTTAACCCCTGACCAAACACAGCCTCTACAACAGACGGAGGTTAACCCCTGACCAAACACAGCCTCTACAACAGACGGAGGTTAACCCCTGACCAAACACAGCCTATACAACAGACGGAGGTTAACCCCTGACCAAACACAGCCTATACAACAGACGGAGGTTAACCCCTGACCAAACACAGCGTCTACAACAGACGGAGGTTAACCCCTGACCAAACACAGCGTCTACAACAGACGGAGGTTAACCCCTGACCAAACACAGCCTCTACAACAGACGGAGGTTAACCCCTGACCAAACACAGCGTCTACAACAGACGGAGGTTAACCCCTGACCAAACACAGCGTCTACAACAGACGGAGGTTAACCCCTGACCAAACACAGCCTCTACAACAGACGGAGGTTAACCCCTGACCAAACACAGCGTCTACAACAGACGGAGGTTAACCCCTGACCAAACACAGCTTTTTTGGGGGACTGTGACTATGGAACACAAGACACTTGATCATTTTTAAATGTTCTCCTACTGTAGAATGATGAAGCCTCACAGCACCTGTTTCTAATAGGGGGAAACGTAATCCCAAGGTCTCATATATATAATACCAGTTAAATCCTTAGTCAATAGTTAAACACGTGAGCAGTTCAACAGCATCCAATGCTGAGGCAGAAGTGGGTACAACGTGTCCAGGGATACCTGCAACACGGTCCACACAGAATCATCGCTGCAACACAGCACGTCTCCAGTAGGTGTCAGTAAGGAGGGAAGGTATCATATTTGAGAAAAAAGAGAGGGAGAGATTGAGAGAGAGAAATTAAGACATAAAGAGATGGAGATAGAGACTCAGAGAGAGACACAGAGAGAGAAACAAAGACATATAAAGAGATGGAGATAGAGACTCAGAGAGAGACACAGAGAGAGAAACAAAGACATATAAAGAGATGGAGATAGAGACTCAGAGAGAGACACAGAGAGAGAAACAAAGATATATAAAGAGATGGAGAGAGCGCAAGAGAGAGCAAGGGAGGGAGCTACGTAAAGAGAGAGCAGAGAGGGAGAGAGCGAGAGAGCAGAGAGAGGTGGAGAGGCGGAGAGGCAAGAGAGGCCAGAGAGGCCAGAGATGGAGAGAGCAGAGAGATACTGGCAGAGAGGGAACTACACAGAGATATAGAGCAGAGGGAGAAACACAGAGAGAAATAGAGCAGAGAGGGAACTACACAGAGATATAGAGCAGAGGGAGAAACACAGAGAGATATAGAGCAGAGAGGGAGCTACACAGAGATATAGAGCAGAGAGAGGCAGAGGGAGAAACACAGAGAGATATAGAGCAAAGAGAGGGAGAGATATAGAGCAGAGAGGGAGAGACAGACAGACAGAGAGAGTCAGAGGACCGGATCCCCAGCCCCAGCTCTATGATAGATCTGTTTTTTTGACCCCATAGTATAGCCCAGGATCATCTCAGCCATTTACAGGCAATCTTGCACATGATGTCCTCCACATAACCCCATAGGGCTCCAGTCTAAAGTAGTGCACTACATAGGGAATAGGGCTCTGGTATAAAGTAGTGCACTATATAGGGAATAGGGCTCTGGTCTAAAGTAGTGCACTATATAGGGAATAGGGCTCTGGTCTAAAGTAGTGCACTATATAGGGAATAGGGCTCTGGTCTACAGTAGTGCACTATATAGGGAATAGGGCTCTGGTCTAAAGTAGTGCACTATATAGGGAATAGGGCTCTGGTTTAAAGTAGTGCACTATATAGGGAATAGGGCTCTGGTCTTAAGTTGCCCACTCAAGAAAAAGCTTCAAACTGTAACCAGTGCCTGCCACCTGGTTCAAGTTATCAGTCAACCTACCAGGGTAGTTACAAACAGCACAGGAATGAAATCATCAACATGTATTGATCACATCTTTACTAACGCTGCAGAAATCAGCTTGAAAGCAGTAGCCAAATCTATAGGATGTAGTGATCACAATATAGGAGCCATATCTAGGAAAACCACAGTTCCAAAGGCTGGGCCTAATATAGTGTATAAGAGGTCATACAATACATTTTGTAGTGATTCCTAAGTTGATGATGTAAAGAATATTTGCTGGTCTGTGGTGTGTAATGAGGAGCAACCAGACGCTGCACTTGACACATTTATGAAATTGCTTATTCCAGTTATTAATAAGCACCCATTAAGAAAATGACTGTAAAAACGGTTAAATCCCCTGTGGATTAATGAGGAATTCCAAAATGTTATGGTTGAGAGGGATGAGGCAAAAGGAATGGCAACTAAGCCTGCACAACTAATTGTATAACGTACTTCAAATTGAGAACTCATGTGACTTAAACTGAATAAAAATAAACTGTACTATGAAACAAAGATAAATGATATAAAGAATGAACAGCAATAAGCTTTGGAGCACCTTCAATTAAATGTCTGGCAAGAAGGTAAACTCCGCTCCATCATTCATTGAATCAGATGGCTCATTCATCACAAAACCCACTGATTTTGACAACTACTTTAATGATTATTTTCATTGGGAAAATTAACAAATGTCGGCATGACATGCCAGCAACGAACGCCGACACTACACATCCAAGTATAACTGACCAAATTATGAAAGACAAGCATTGTCATTTTGAATTCCTTGAAGTGAGTGTGGAAGAGGTCAAAAAAATAATGTTGTCTATCAACAATAACAAGCCACCAGGGGTCTGGCAATTTGGATGGAATATTACTGAGGATAATAGCGGACGATATTGCCACTCCTATTTGTCGTATCTTCAATCTCAGCCTACTGGAAAGTGTGCCCCCTCAGGCCTGGAGGGAAGCAAAAGTAATTCCCAAGAATAGTAAAGCCCCCTTTATTGGCTCAAATAGCCGACCAATCAGCCTGTTAGCAACCCTTAGTAAACTTTGGGAATAAATGGTGTTTGACCAAGATACAATGTTATTTTACAGTAAACAAATTGACAACAGACTTTCAGCACGCTTATAGGGAAGGACATTCAACAAGCACAGCACTTACACAAATGACTAAGTAACTGAGATAAATTGATGATAAAAATATTGTGGGAGCTGTTTTGTTAGACTTCAGTGCGGCTTTTGACATTATCGATCATAGTCTGCTGCTGGAAAAACATATGAATTATCGCTTTACATCCCCTGCTATATTGTGGATAAAGAGTTACCTGTCTAACAGAACAGAGGGCTCTTTAATGGAAGCCTCTCCAGCATAATCCAGTTACAATCAGGAATTCCCCATGGCAGCTGTCTAGGCCCATTACTTTTTTCAACATTTACTATCGACATGCCACTGGCTCTGAGTAAAGCCAGTGTGTCTATGTACGCGGATGACTCAACACTATACACGTCAGCTACTACAGCGACTGAAATGACTGCAACACTTTGCTCAGAGAGCTGCAGATTGTTTCAGAATGGGTGGCAAGGAATAGTCCTAAATATTTCAAAAACTTAAACCATTGTATTTGGCACAAGTCAGTCACCTAACCTTAAACCTCAACAAAATCTTGCAATAACAAGTAGTGATGAAGTCAATCTCTCCTCCACTCTGAGCCATGAGAGATTGACATGCATATTATTAATGTAAGGGCCAGCCGTGCTGCCCTGTTCTGAACCAATTGCAATTTACCAAAGTCCCTCTTTGTGGCACCTGACCACACGACTGAACATTAGTCCAGGTGCGACAAAACCCGGGTCTGTAGGACCTACCTTGTTGATAGTGTTGTTAAGAAGGTAGAGCAGGGCCTTATCATGGACAGACTTCTCCACATCTTAGCTACTGTTGCATCAACATGCTTTGACCATGACATTTTACAATCCAGGGTTAGTCCAAGCAGTTTAGTCACCTCAAGTTGCTCAATTTACACATTATTCATTGTAAGAGGTGTTGACATGCTGAATGCACTGAGGTGTCTGTTTAAACTACTAGCACAAACTACAGACACCCATGCATACCCCACAAGACATGCCACCAGAGGTCTGTTTAAACTACTAGCACACAGCTCAGACACCCGTGCATACCCCACAAGACATGCCACCAGAGGTCTGTTTAAACTACTAGCACACAGCTCAGACACCCGTGCATACCCCACAAGACATGCCACCAGAGGTCTGTTTAAACTACTAGCACACAGCTAAGACACCCGTGCATACCCCACAAGACATGCCACCAGAGGTCTGTTTAAACTACTAGCACACAGCTAAGACACCCATGCATACCCCACAAGACATGCCACCAGAGGTCTGTTTAAACTACTAGCACACAGCTAAGACACCCGTGCATACCCCACAAGACATGCCACCAGAGGTCTGTTTAAACTACTAGCACACAGCTCAGACACCCATGCATACCCCACAAGACATGCCACCAGAGGTCTGTTTAAACTACTAGCACACAGCTCAGACACCCATGCATACCCCACAAGACATGCCACCAGAGGTCTGTTTAAACTACTAGCACACAGCTCAGACACCCATGCATACCCCACAAGACATGCCACCAGAGGTCTGTTTAAACTACTAGCACACAGCTAAGACACCCATGCATACCCCACAAGACATGCCACCAGAGGTCTGTTTAAACTACTAGCACACAGCTCAGACACCCATGCATACCCCACAAGACATGCCACCAGAGGTCTGTTTAAACTACTAGCACACAGCTAAGACACCCATGCATACCCCACAAGACATGCCACCAGAGGTCTCTTCACAGTCCCCAAGTCCAGAACAGACTATGGGAGGCTCACAGTACTACTTAGAGCCATGACTACATGGAACTCTATTCCACCTCAAGTAACTGATGCAAGCAGTATAATCAGATTTTTAAAAACCAGGTAAAAATACACCTTGTGGAACAGCGAGGACTGTGAAGAGACACACACAAACGCTAGCACACACACTCTACACACATGTACATTGTAATATTGTTGTATGGTGGTATTATACATTTTGTATTGTAGCTATGTAATGGTCTAATAAGGTGATGTACTGTTTTTATCTTTTGTTTTACTTAAGGGCCTTAATGTGCTTGGACCCCTGGAAGAGTAGTTGCTGCCTTGGCAACAGTTAACGGGGATCCCTAATAAATACAAATACGATCTAATCAGTGTCTATATCCAAAATGGTACCAGAACCTAATGCATATCCCAATCTGCACCCTATGCCCTATACAGTGCACTACATTTGTTTATCAGGGCCTGTATAGGTAGTAAGCTATGGATACAATTTGGGATGCAGACAGAGACTCTCTGTTGGCCAGCCCACTCTCATTCACAACACAGTTCACTAATTATCCAACATGAATTAATTCACATTTTATTATCATCAGAGAGAACACAGCAGTCTCAGTGTGTGCGTTCCAAATGGCACCCTATTCCCTTTTATAGTGCACTACTTCTACCGGGCTGTGGTCAAAGGAAGCGCACTAGATAGGGGATAGGGTGCCGTTTAAGATACAGGCAGTGTTGCCAGCTCTGCCCCAGAGAACGGTGTGTTACTGTTGATGTAATAGTCGAGAAGACTCCTAGAGGCCTGGATCTCACCCTCCAATCTATTTACATCACACAATAAATTATTGTCTGACTGTCGTTTAACCGGTGGCCAATTCTTTGTCAAGTTTGTGCGTGTTTATGTGTGTTAATCCTAAACGATGAGTAGATCATTAGATCATACAGGAACAGATGCTTGGGGAGGCAGAATAAGGTCTAGTTTCTAGTGGAGGCAGAATAAGGTCTAGTTTCTAGTGGAGGCGGAATAAGGTCTAGTTTCTAGAGGAGGTCTAGTTTCTAGTGGATGCAGAATAAGGTCTAGTTTCTAGTGGAGGCGGAATAAGGTCTAGTTTCTAGTGTGAGCAGATTTTTTGAATGTTTTTAATTTATCTTTCATGTTGTGTTGTTTATCAGCCAAAGATAATTTTGCTATATTGTATTGGTTATTAGCCAAAGATAATGTTGCCATACTGTACTGGTTATTAGCCAAAGATAATGTTGCTATACTGTATTGGTTATTAGCCAAAGATAATGTTGCTATACTGTACTGGTTATTAGCCAAAGATAATGTTGCTATACTGTACTGGTTATTAGCCAAAGATAATGTTGCTATACTGTACTGGTTATTAGCCAAAGATAATGTTGCTATACTGTATTGGTTATTAGCCAAAGATAATGTTGCTATACTGTACTGGTTATTAGCCAAAGATAATGTTGCTATACTGTACTGGTTATTAGCCAAAGATAATGTTGCTATACTGTACTGGTTATTAGCCAAAGATAATGTTGCTATACTGTATTGGTTATTAGCCAAAGATAATGTTGCTATACTGTACTGGTTATTAGCCAAAGAGAATGTTGCTATACTGTACTGGTTATTAGCCAAAGATAATGTTGCTATACTGTACTGGTTATTAGCCAAAGATAATGTTGCTATACTGTATTGGTTATTAGCCAAAGATAATGTTGTTATACAAGAGCTTAGCAACTCTTCCCTATTCATCACAATCAAACAGGACCGCTTGTCCTTCAGTTAATCTAAACTTCATCCCAAATGGCACCCTATTCCCTATTATAGTGCACTACTTTTGACCTGGACCCATGGGCACTATACTGTACATATAGGGAATAGGGTGCCATTTTGGACGCAGTCCTACACGAGGAAAAATCACCTGAAGAAGAGGGGGAGGAGTCTAGTCTATTTTGGGACTTTCACACTCCCCTAGCTTCTTACACGGCCTTCGTCCCAAATGGTACCCTATTCCTTACATAGTGCACTCCTTTTGACAGTAGCCATATGGGCCCTGCTCAAAAGTAGTGCACTATATTGGGAATAGGGTGCCATCTATTCCAGTGCTCTGTTTCTATATGGAGTAGTGTAGGCCTTGTCTGTCACTCTCTCTCACACACACGCACGCACGCACGCACGCACGCACGCACGCACGCACGCACGCACGCACGCACGCACACACACACACACACACACACACACACACACACACACACACACACACACATACACACACACACTATAGCTCTTTCTATTGTTGGCCTTGCGTATGTGTCATTCAAACCAACAGAAAACAGTTGAAGTGCCTCTTCGTAGTGTAAACATATTGCCCCAGTGTTCCTTCATAGTGTAAACATATCCCCCCAGTGTTCCTTCATAGTGTAAACATATCCCCCCAGTGTTCCTTCATAGTGTAAACATATCCCCCCCAGTGTTCCTTCATAGTGTAAACATATCCCCCCAGTGTTCCTTCATAGTGTAAACATATTGCCCCAGTGTTCCTTCATAGTGTAAACATATCCCCCCCAGTGTTCCTTCATAGTGTAAACATATCCCCCCCAGTGTTCCTTCATAGTGTAAACACATCCCCCCCAGTTTTCCTTCATGGTGTAAACATATCCCCCCAGTGTTCCTTCATAGTGTAAACATATCCCCCCAGTGTTCCTTCATAGTGTAAACATATCCCCCCAGTGTTCCTTCATAGTGTAAACATATCCCCCCAGTGTTCCTTCATAGTGTAAACATATCCGCCCAGTGTTCCTTCATAGTGTAAACATATCCCCCCCAGTGTTCCTTCATAGTGTAAACATATCCCCCCAGTGTTCCTTCATAGCGTAAACATATCCCCCCCAGTGTTCCTTTGTAGTGTAAACATATCCCCCCAGTGTTCCTTCATAGTGTAAACATATCCCCCCAGTGTTCCTTCATAGTGTAAACATATCCCCCCCAGTGTTCCTTCATAGTGTAAACATATCCGCCCAGCTTCTTGATGTTCCATCCCAAACACACAACCATCAATCCATCCCAAAATGACATCTCAGATTGTTTGAATTCTTCACCTGGTTTCCCCCTCTCCCCCTCCTCCTCCTCCTCTTCCTCCTCCTCCTTTTCCTCCTCCTCCTCCTGTCGTAGTACCAAATGCTGCCGATTTTTCTTAGAAAGTGATATTCTGAACAACAAAGAGTTTCATAGTGATCTCTACATGATCTTTCTTTCTCTGACAAAGACATGTGCTTTTCAGTTTCACAAGTTGTTACAGTTCCTGAGTGTACAACTCGGGTTACACAATGTGCCTGGAAGTATAATCAAACAAAGGCACTCCAATTCAGAGCCTCCTCCAGCTAGCGCAGGAGCTGTGTGTGTGTGTGTGTGTGTGTGTGTGTGTGTGTGTGTGTGTGTGTGTGTGTGTGTGTGTGTGTGTGTGTGTGTGTGTGTGTGTGTGTGTGTGTGTGTGTGTGTGTGTTACTCTACGTAGGATGCTGTGAGATTTATTGATCCCTTAATAACAAGAGGTCTTTCCACAGACACAAAGGGCCTTTATACTGCGGCCATTATCAAGCTACATCCCAAATGGCACCCTATTCCCTGTGTAGTGCACTATTTTAGACCAGGGCCCATAGGTGTAGGGCCCTACTTTAGACTAGGGCACATAGGCCTCTTGTCAAAAGTAGTGCACTATGTAGGTAATATTATGTCATTTTGAACTTAGAATGCACTATTTGACGCCACACTGAATAGCTACTGGAGCAGAAATACATCACTTTTATGTCCACACTGATTTGAGGTGATTTGACTTTATTCAAGGTGCTTTTAAGGGATTTAAAAGTAAATCCTTCTGTGAAGTAAATCAGGTGTTAAATTAGATGAAAAGGAGACTGGAGTGACAGTTTAAAGCTTTACTGTCGAGGTTTTAAAGTTCAAACATCAAACAATCCATATCAAACATTCATGTTGAGAGGAGGTAGACAAGCGACTAGAGGTGTATATTAGAGACTAGAGGTGTATAGAAGAGACTACAGTGGTATATTAGAGACTAGAGGTGTATATTAGAGTCTAGAGGTGTATATTAGAGACTAGAGGTGTATATTAGAGACTAGAGGTGTATATTAGAGGTGTATATTAGAGACTAGAGGTGTATATTAGAGACTAGAGGTGTATATTAGAGGCTAGAGGTGTATATTAGAGACTAGAGGTGTATATTAGAGGTGTATATTAGAGACTAGAGGTGTATATTAGAGGTGTATATTAGAGACTAGAGGTGTATATTAGAGACTAGAGGTGTATATTAGAGACTAGAGGTGTATATTAGAGACTAGAGGTGTATATTAGAGACTAGAGGTGTATATTAGAGACTAGAGGTGTATATTAGAGGCTAGAGGTGTATATTAGAGGTGTATATTAGAGGCTAGAGGTGTATATTAGAGGTGTATATTAGAGACTAGAGGTGTATATTAGAGACTAGAGGTGTATAGAAGAAACTAGAGGTGTATATTAGAGACTAGATGTGTATATTAGAGACTAGATGTGTATATTAGAGACTAGAGGTGTATATTAGAGGCTAGAGGTGTATAGAAGAGACTAGAGGTGTATATTAGAGACTAGACGTGTATATTAGAGACTAGAGGTGTATATTAGAGACTAGAGGTGCATAGAAGAGACTAGAGGTGTATATTAGAGACTAGAGGTGTATATTAGAGCCTAGAGGTGTATATTAGAGACTAGAGGTGTATATTAGAGACTAGAGGTGTATATTAGAGGTGTATATTAGAGACTAGAGGTGTATATTAGAGGTGTATATTAGAGACTAGAGGTGTATATTAGAGACTAGAGGTGTATATTAGAGTCTAGAGGTGTATATCAGAGACTAGAGGTGTATATTAGAGACTAGAGGTGTATATTAGAGACTAGAGGTGTATATTAGAGGCTAGAGGTGTATAGAAGAGACTAGAGGTGTATATTAGAGACTAGAGGTGTATATTAGAGACTAGAGGTGTATATTAGAGACTAGAGGTGTATATTAGAGTCTAGAGGTATATATTAGAGGCTAGAGGTGTATATTAGAGACTAGAGGTGTATATTAGAGGTGTATATTAGAGACTAGAGGTGTATATTAGAGGTGTATATTAGAGACTAGAGGTGTATATTAGAGACTAGAGGTGTATATTAGAGTCTAGAGGTGTATATCAGAGACTAGAGGTGTATATTAGAGACTAGAGGTGTATATTAGAGACTAGAGGTGTATATTAGAGACTAGAGGTGTATATTAGAGACTAGAGGTGTATATTAGAGGCTAGAGGTGTATAGAAGAGACTAGAGGTGTATATTAGAGACTAGAGGTGTATATTAGAGACTAGAGGTGTATATTAGAGACTAGAGGTGTATATTAGAGACTAGAGGTGTATATTAGAGCCTAGAGTTGTATATTAGAGACTAGAGGTGTATATTAGAGACTAGAGGTGTATATTAGAGGTGTATATTAGAGACTAGAGGTGTATATTAGAGATGTATATTAGAGACTAGAGGTGTATGTTAGAGACTAGAGGTGTATATTAGAGTCTAGAGGTGTATATCAGAGACTAGAGGTGTATATTAGAGACTAGAGGTGTATATTAGAGACTAGAGGTGTATATTAGAGACTAGAGGTGTATAGAAGAGACTAGAGGTGTATATTAGAGACTAGAGGTGTATATTAGAGACTAGAGGTGTATATTAGAGTCTAGAGGTGTATATTAGAGACTAGAGGTGTATATTAGAGACTAGAGGTGTATATTAGAGACTATAGGTGTATATTAGAGACTAGAGGTGTATATTAGAGGTGTATATTAGAGACTAGAGGTGTATATTAGAGACTAGAGGTGTATATTAGAGACTAGAGGTGTATATTAGAGGTGTATATTAGAGACTAGAGGTGTATATTAGAGGTGTATATTAGAGACTAGAGGTGTATATTAGAGACTAGAGGTGTATATTAGAGACTAGAGGTGTATATTAGAGTCTAGAGGTATATATTAGAGGCTAGAGGTGTATATTAGAGACTAGAGGTGTATATTAGAGACTAGAGGTGTATATTAGAGACTAGAGGTGTATATTAGAGACTAGAGGTGTATATTAGAGGTGTATATTAGAGACTAGAGGTGTATATTAGAGGTGTATATTAGAGACTAGAGGTGTATATTAGAGACTAGAGGTGTATATTAGAGACTAGAGGTGTATATTAGAGTCTAGAGGTATATATTAGAGGCTAGAGGTGTATATTAGAGACTAGAGGTGTATATTAGAGACTAGAGGTGTATATTAGAGACTAGAGGTGTATATTAGAGACTAGAGGCGTATATCAGAGACTAGAGGTGTATATTAGAGTCTAGAGGTGTATATTAGAGGCTAGAGGTGTATATTAGAGGCTAGAGGTGTATATTAGAGACTATAGGTGTATATTAGAGACTAGAGGTGTATAATAGAGACTAGAGGTGTATATTAGAGACTAGAGGTGTATATTAGAGACTAGAGGTGTATATTAGAGACTAGAGGTGTATATTAGAGGCTAGAGGTGTATATTAGAGACTAGAGGTGTATATTAGAGGTGTATATTAGAGACTAGAGGTGTATATTAGAGACTAGAGGTGTATATTAGAGACTAGAGGTGTATATTAGAGACTAGAGGTGTATATTAGAGACTAGAGGTGTATATTAGAGACTATAGGTGTATATTAGAGACTAGAGGTGTATATTAGAGGTGTATATTAGAGACTAGAGGTGTATATTAGAGACTAGAGGTGTATATTAGAGACTAGAGGTGTATATTAGAGGTGTATATTAGAGACTAGAGGTGTATATTAGAGGTGTATATTAGAGACTAGAGGTGTATATTAGAGACTAGAGGTGTATATTAGAGACTAGAGGTGTATATTAGAGTCTAGAGGTATATATTAGAGGCTAATGGTGTATATTAGAGACTAGAGGTGTATATTAGAGACTAGAGGTGTATATTAGAGACTAGAGGTGTATATTAGAGACTAGAGGCGTATATCAGAGACTAGAGGTGTATATTAGAGTCTAGAGGTGTATATTAGAGGCTAGAGGTGTATATTAGAGGCTAGAGGTGTATATTAGAGACTAGAGGTGTATATTAGAGACTAGAGGTGTATAATAGAGACTAGAGGTGTATATTAGAGACTAGAGGTGTATATTAGAGACTAGAGGTGTATATTAGAGGCTAGAGGTGTATATTAGAGACTAGAGGTGTATATTAGAGACTAGAGGTGTATATTAGAGACTAGAGGTGTATAGACGTTGCTATTAGACCCCAATTAAGCTGCCATCCAGTCAAACAACTAGAATAGTTAAAAAATAGTTAAAATAACTAAAAAGGTTGCTCTCTGTCCCATGCGTTTCGGTAGACATATTATGCATGCCTTCCACCGGTAGATGACACTGCAGAGATTTGTAGCGAGTCCATCAGGCTGACAACACACACACACACACACACACACACACACACACACACACACACACACACACACACACACACACACACACACACACACACACACACACACACACACACAACCAAAGCACAACACTTGTCACAGGTCCTCAGCCGACACCGGCAGCCATTTTGATTCATGGTGCATCAGACCATGTAGAAGAGAGACCAATAAAGAGAACGTGTAAGTCAGGCAGACATAGCTGACACGCTAGAGGACAAGTGTGTGTGTGTGTGTGTGTGTGTGTGTGTGTGTGTGTGTGTGTGTGTGTGTGTGTGTGTGTGTGTGTGTGTGTGTGTGTGTGTGTGTGTGTGTGTGTGTGTGTGTGTCGGCCTGTCTCCTATAGGGACAGCTGTCTAGGTGCTAGCCATGCCAGACTGCTGAAATAAAAAGCCTGTCGGAGGCTCTCCTGTGTAGTTTAAAATATACACAGATGGACTCCAATCAGGTTGCCGTGACAAACATGATCAAAGGGTATTGGATGACCCTGTTTGGAGTGTCATAGCAAAGGGGTGTGACTACTAATTAGAAACTTATCAACTGCTTTACTTTTTCAGCTATTTTGCAACTACTTAGCATGTTAGCTTCCCCTTCCCCTAACCCTAACCCATTTAGCTAACCCTTCCCCTAACCCTAACCCATTTAGCTAACCCTAACCCTAACCTTAACCCATTTAGCTAACCCTTCCCCTAACCCTAACCCATTTAGCTAACCCTTCCCCTAACCTTAACCCATTTAGCTAACCCTTCCCCTAACCTTAACCCATTTAGCTAACCCTTCCCCTAACCCTTCCCCTAACCCTAACCTTAACCCATTTAGCTAACCCTTCCCCTAACCTTAACCCATTTAGCTAACCCTTCCCCTAACCTTAACCCATTTAGCTAACCCTTCCCCTAACCTTAACCCATTTAGCTAACCCTTCCCCTAACCTTAACCCATTTAGCTAACCCTTCCCCTAACCTTAACCCATTTAGCTAACCCTTCCCCTAACCCTAACCCATTTAGCTAACCCTTCCCCTAACCCTAACCCATTTACCTAACCCTAACCCTAACCCTAACCTTAACCCATTTACCTAACCCTAACCCTTCCCCTAACCCTAACCCATTTACCTAACCCTAACCCTAACCTTAACCCATTTACCTAACCCTAACCCTAACCCTAACCCATTTAGCTAACATTTCCTCTAACCCTAACTCCTAACCATTTAACCTAACTCCTAACCATTTAACCCTAACCCTAACCATTTAACCTAACTCCTAACCATTTAACCCTAACCATTTAACCTAACTCCTAACCATTTAACCCTAACCCTTTAACCTAACTCCTAACCATTTAACCCTAACCATTTAACCTAACTCCCAACCATTTAACCTAACTCCTAACCATTTAACCCTAACCCTAACCATTTAACCTAACTCCTAACCATTTAACCCTAACCCTTTAACCTAACTCCTAACCATTTAACCTAACTCCTAACACTGACCTTAACCCAAACTTTAACCCTAACTTGAACCCCTAACCCCTAGCCTAGCTAGGCAACTATTTAACATTTGCCACAACAAATTGGAATTCGTAACATATTATACAAATTGTAATTTGTAACATATCATATGAAATGAATGATGGACATCCACAAATTAATACATAGTATGTTACGTCTCTCCCTGCATTTTTATGTGGAATGTTTTTCTAAATCATGTTGATCACAAGTGGACGCCAATCAAGTTGTAGCAACGTCTCAAGGATGATCAGAGGAAATCAGATGCACCTGAGATCAATTTGGTGAGTCATAGCAAAGGGGAGTGTCATAGCAAAGGGGTGTGTCGTAGCAAAGGGGAGTGTCGTAGCAAAGGGGAGTGTCGTAGCAAAGGGGAGTGTCGTAGCAAAGGGGAGTGTCGTAGCAAAGGGGAGTGTCGTAGCAAAGGGGTGTGTCGTAGCAAAGGGGTGTGTCGTAGCAAAGGGGAGTGTCGTAGCAAAGGGGAGTGTCGTAGCAAAGGGGAGTGTCGTAGCAAAGGGGAGTGTCGTAGCAAAGGGGAGTGTCGTAGCAAAGGGGTGTGTCGTAGCAAAGGGGAGTGTCATAGCAAAGGGTTTTTTATTTTATTTACTTTTTTATTTTACCCTTTTTTTTCTCCATCTTGTCTCATCGCTGCACCGCCCTATGGGACTCCCGATCACGGCCGGTTGTGATACAGCCAGGGATCAAACAGCCGGGTCTGATACAGCCGGGTCTGTAGTGATGCCTCTAGCACTGCGATGCAGTGTCTTAGACCACTGCGTCACTCAGGAGGCCCCCGTAAATGAGATATTTCTGTATTTCATTTTCAATACATTTGCAAACATGTTTTCACTTTGTCGTTATGGGGTGTTGTGTGTAGACGGGGGAATGGAATTCAGGCTGTAACGTAACAACATGTCTAGGGATATGAATGCTTTCTGAAGGCTCTGGAATAAATATGGAAAAACAGTTTGATTTCTGACCAACGACCTCTTGAGAATACCCAGCAAACTGAAAACATTCCCAGAACGTTACAGACAGGCTCCACTTTTACAACAAAGACAAAACAGCTCACTCAATGCAGCGTGATGAGGTTGTAAAGTAGAAAAGCAAAGCTTTAAAGAAATGATTAGTGTGGAGAGAGGAGAATGCCGTACATGACCTTATATCCAGTACAAAGCACATTATTGTGGGAGCACATCCCCTAAGAGTATACAATAGGCTGTTTGGGTAAGGCTCTCATGTGTACTTTGGTTGAAATACATTATATTGGTAGATATCATGTCTGTATAGGAAATCCCTGTCATTCTATGTAACAACCTCCACTGAGAATAGACGTTTCTATCATTACGTTTCTATAATATTAAGCTCAGTGGTGAAATACATGTGCAACATCTTCTGTGATGTTTTTGAATAGAATATTCCGATGCTCTCCAGTGAATGTTTCTCTCTCAGTGGTAATGAATAGGATTTAAAGTAAACCTGTGAGAAATTATAATATTATGCTCCATCATTTGCATAAGGCTGATGCAAGGTTTGGAGGATGTTCTCCAGACTTCCTGTGACTGTCAGACTCCCATAGGGCTCTGGTCTAAAGTAGTGCACTACCCCCATAGGGCTCTGGTCTAAAGTAGTGCACTACCCCCATAGGGCTCTGGTCTAAAGTAGTGCACTACCCCCATAGGGCTCTGGTCTAAAGTAGTGCACTACCCCCATAGGGCTCTGGTCTAAAGTAGTGCACTACCCCCATAGGGCTCTGGTCTAAAGTAGTGCACTACCCCCATAGGGCTCTGGTCTAAAGTAGTGCACTACCCCCATAGGGCTCTGGTCTAAAGTAGTGCACTACCCCCATAGGGCTCTGGTCTAAAGTAGTGCACTACCCCATAGGGCTCTGGTCTAAAGTAGTGCACTACCCCCATAGGGCTCTGGTCTAAAGTAGTGCACTACCCCCATAGGACTCTGGTCTAAAGTAGTGCACTACCCCCATAGGGCTCTGGTCTAAAGTAGTGCACTACCCCATAGGGCTCTGGTCTAAAGTAGTGCACTACCCCATAGGGCTCTGGTCTAAAGTAGTGCACTACCCCATAGGGCTCTGGTCTAAAGTAGTGCACTACCCCATAGGGCTCTGGTCTAAAGTAGTGCACTACCCCCATAGGGCTCTGGTCTAAAGTAGTGCACTACCCCCATAGGGCTCTGGTCTAAAGTAGTGAATTACCCCCATAGGGCTCTGGTCTAAAGTAGTGCACTACCCCCATAGGGCTCTGGTCTAAAGTAGTGCACTACCCCCATAGGGCTCTGGTCTAAAGTAGTACACTACCCCCATAGGGCTCTGGTCTAAAGTAGTGCACTACCCCCATAGGGCTCTGGTCTAAAGTAGTGCACTACCCCCATAGGGCTCTGGTCTAAAGTAGTGCACTACCCCCATAGGGCTCTGGTCTAAAGTAGTGCACTACCCCCATAGGGCTCTGGTCTAAAGTAGTGCACTACCCCATAGGGCTCTGGTCTAAAGTAGTGCACTACCCCATAGGGCTCTGGTCTAAAGTAGTGCACTACCCCCATAGGGCTCTGGTCTAAAGTAGTGCACTACCCCATAGGGCTCTGGTCTAAAGTAGTGCACTACCCCCATAGGGCTCTGGTCTAAAGTAGTGCACTACCCCATAGGGCTCTGGTCTAAAGTAGTGCACTGCCTCCATAGGGCTCTGGTCTAAAGTAGTGCACTACCCCCATAGGGCTCTGGTCTAAAGTAGTACACTACCCCCATAGGGCTCTGGTCTAAAGTAGTGCACTACCCCATAGGGCTCTGGTCTAAAGTAGTGAATTACCCCCATAGGGCTCTGGTCTAAAGTAGTGCACTACCCCCATAGGGCTCTGGTCTAAAGTAGTGCACTACCCCCATAGGGCTCTGGTCTAAAGTAGTACACTACCCCCATAGGGCTCTGGTCTAAAGTAGTGCACTACCCCCATAGGGCTCTGGTCTAAAGTAGTGCACTACCCCCATAGGGCTCTGGTCTAAAGTAGTGCACTACCCCCATAGGGCTCTGGTCTAAAGTAGTGCACTACCCCCATAGGGCTCTGGTCTAAAGTAGTGCACTACCCCATAGGGCTCTGGTCTAAAGTAGTGCACTACCCCATAGGGCTCTGGTCTAAAGTAGTGCACTACCCCCATAGGGCTCTGGTCTAAAGTAGTGCACTACCCCATAGGGCTCTGGTCTAAAGTAGTGCACTACCCCCATAGGGCTCTGGTCTAAAGTAGTGCACTACCCCATAGGGCTCTGGTCTAAAGTAGTGCACTACCTCCATAGGGCTCTGGTCTACAGTAGTGCACTACCCCCATAGGGCTCTGGTCTAAAGTAGTACACTACCCCCATAGGGCTCTGGTCTAAAGTAGTGCACTACCCCATAGGGCTCTGGTCTAAAGTAGTGCACTACCCCCATAGGGCTCTGGTCTAAAGTAGTGCACTACCCCATAGGGCTATGGTCTAAAGTAGTGCACTACCCCCATAGGACTCTGGTCTAAAGTAGTGCACTACCCCCATAGGGCTCTGGTCTAAAGTAGTGCACTACCCCATAGGGCTCTGGTCTAAAGTAGTGCACTACCCCATAGGGCTCTGGTCTAAAGTAGTGCACTACATATGCAATAGGGTGCCATTTAGGAGGCCTCCTGGGTCTTTGTTCCGTCGTCGTCACAGTGCCAGTCCCCAGAGCAGAAGCTCTTCAAAGAGCCAAGTGACAACGACCAGAAACCCTTTGGGGAACAAACGACACCCGTCAACCAATCCAATAACTTCCTCTGCCTTGCTTTCCGTCTCCTGATAAGCCTCAGAGTTGTTGCTAAGACACTCGTTCCTTGTCATGTTTTCCCTCCTCTGTTCCTCTTCCTTTTCTTTCCCTGGCCACCTCTGCCTTTTCCTCATGGTGTTCGCTGGCTGGCTGCTGGCTGGCTGGCTGCTGGCTGCTGGCTGCTGGCTGCTGGCTGAGAAGGGAAGAGAAGCCGATTGACACGGGCTGAGTCCCACACGGAACCCTATTCCCTATGTAGTGCACTACTCCAAGGCCCCTGGTCAAAAGTAGTGCACTAGTAAAGGAATAGGGGGCCAGGGTGCCATTTGGGACACAGCCAGTTGTTTTTCTTATATTCGGGCCTGCTGAACAACAAGTGGGTCTGCGGTGTGATGGGCACTAAAGTGTTCTGATTGAAGCAGAAATCATATTGCTGTGATTACCCCAGGAGAGCACTGCCACTGGCCCATGAATCAAATCGCGACAGGAACGGGGGACCGGCACGGTTCAGGCAGCTCTCGCTCGCTGCTCCTCTGCTTCTCCTGCTGCTGCGTTGGGATCCAGGGCCTCCGTGCAGTCAGTCTGAATTTAACTGTGAAATGATATCTGCTCAGACCTGCTCAGTAGGACCTGGCAAACAAGCATTTCGCTACACCCGCAATAACATCTGCTAAATATGTTCAAATATATATATTTTTTAAATTATGATTCTGTCTCTCTCTCTCTTTTCATTGTGATTCTGTCTCTCTCCTCTCTCTCTCTCTCTGCTCCCTCAACCCTCTCTCTCTCTCTCTCTCTCTCCTCTTTCACCTCTCACCTCTCTCCTACCCCATCATTCCCTCACCTCTCCTCTCTCTTTGACCTCTCAGGGGAGTGAGGACATAAACAGGCTGTCCCTGGGAGATCTTGTGGGAAACCCTGAAACCCCACCCCCCATAGTGCTCTACTTTTGACCAGGGCCCATAGCCACGCATATACGGCTCATAAGTAGTGAACTTTGTAGGGAATAAAGGGCCATCTATGTAGGGAATAAGGGGCCATCTATGTAGGGAATAAGGGGCCATCTATGTAGGGAATAAGGGGCCATCTATGTAGGGAATAAGGGGCCATCTATGTAGGGAATAAGGGGCCATCTATGTAGGGAATAAGGGGCCATCTATGTAGGGAATAAGGGGCCATCTATGTAGGGAATAAGGGGCCATCTATGTAGGGAATAAGGGGCCATCTATGAAGGGAATAAGGGGCCATCTATGTAGGGAATAAGGGGCCATCTATGTAGGGAATAGGGGGCCATCTATGAAGGGAATAAGGGGCCATCTATGTAGGGAATAAGGGGCCATCTATGTAGGGAATAAGGGGCCATCTATGTAGGGAATAAAGGGCCATCTATGTAGGGAATAAGGGGCCATCTATGTAGGGAATAAGGGGCCATCTATGTAGGGAATAAGGGGCCATCTATGTAGGGAATAAGGGGCCATCTATGTAGGGAATAGGGGGGCATTTGGGACACAGGGACAGTGCCAGTGAAATGCTTCACAGCGATTTATCACGTCTGGGGGAAACAATAGGTTTAGCATTAATATCCATCAGAGAGTGACTGTAATTACCCCTTACTATCGACCGCAGCAGTCGGCGGAGACAGGAGTGTCCTGCCATACCTGCTGCCTGCTGCCTGGTTCAAGCTTCAAGGTAGATGACAAGCTGCCTGGGCTGAGCTTCAAGGTAGATGGCTGGTAGATGACAAGCTGCCTGGGCTGAGCTTCAAGGTAGATGGCTGGTAGATGACAAGCTGCCTGGGCTGAGCTTCAATGTAGATGGCTGGTAGATGACAAGCTGCCTGGGTCGAGCTTCAAGGTAGATGGCTGGTAGATGACAAGCTGCCTGGGCTGAACTTCAAGGTAGATGGCTGGTAGATGACAAGCTGCCTGGGCTGAGCTTCAAGGTAGATGGCTGGTAGATGACAAGCTGCCTGGGCTGAGCTTCAAGGTAGATGGCTGGTAGATGACAAGCTGCCTGGGTCGAGCTTCAAGGTAGATGGCTGGTAGATGACAAGCTGCCTGGGCTGAGCTTCAAGGTAGATGGCTGGTAGATGACAAGCTGCCTGGGTCGAGCTTCAAGGTAGATGGCTGGTAGATGACAAGCTGCCTGGGCTGAGCTTCAAGGTAGATGGCTGGTAGATGACAAGCTGCCTGGGCTGAGCTTCAAGGTAGATGGCTGGTAGATGACAAGCTGCCTGGGCTGAGCTTCAAGGTAGATGGCTGGTAGATGACAAGCTGCCTGGGCTGAGCTTCAAGGTAGATGGCTGGTAGATGACAAGCTGCCTGGGCTGAGCTTCAAGGTAGATGGCTGGTAGATGACAAGCTGCCTGGGTCGAGCTTCAAGGTAGATGGCTGGTAGATGACAAGCTGCCTGGGCTGAACTTCAAGGTAGATGGCTGGTAGATGACAAGCTGCCTGGGCTGAGCTTCAAGGTAGATGGCTGGTAGATGACAAGCTGCCTGGGTCGAGCTTCAAGGTAGATGGCTGGTAGATGACAAGCTGCCTGGGCTGAGCTTCAATGTAGATGGCTGGTAGATGACAAGCTGCCTGGGCTGAGCTTCAAGGTAGATGGCTGGTAGATGACAAGCTGCCTGGGCTGAGCTTCAAGGTAGATGGCTGGTAGATGACAAGCTCAGTTATCCCAAAGGTAAACGTGTCCCTTCTGAACGCAGGGTTGTGTACCAAATGGCATTCTATTCCCTATATAGTGCACTACTTTTGACCAAGGCCTGTAGGGAGCTCCAGCTGCTCCCCATAGGGCTATGAGCAAAAGTAGGGCACTATATAGGGAATAGGGTGCCATTTGATACACAGACTAGGACGAAAGGCTGCAAGACTTTCACTAGACTATAACGCCTGGTTTGTGACAGCCAAACAC
Source organism: Salvelinus namaycush (assembly GCF_016432855.1). Classification (NCBI taxonomy): domain Eukaryota; kingdom Metazoa; phylum Chordata; class Actinopteri; order Salmoniformes; family Salmonidae; genus Salvelinus; species Salvelinus namaycush. The sequence continues at coordinate 50,927,618 of NC_052312.1, read as the reverse complement.
TCCACCGAGTGCTTTGTATAAACATGTTCAGCCTGACTAACCCTGCCCCTAACCTTAACCTTAACTCTTTAACCTAACCCCTAACCCTAACCCTTCCCCTAGCCTAGCTAACGTTGTTCCAGGTTTTAGTCTCGTTCTGCTAATGACATGGTTATTGTTCCAGGTTTTAGTCTCATTCTACTAATGACATGGTTATTGTTCCAGGTTTTAGTCTCATTCTGCTAATGACATGGTTATTGTTCCAGGTTTTAGTCTCATTCTGCTAATGACATGGTTATTGTTCCAGGTTTTAGTCTCATTTTACTAATGACATGGTTATTGTTCCAGGTTTTAGTCTCATTCTACTAATGACATGGTTATTGTTCCAGGTTTTAGTCTCATTCTACTAATGACATGGTTATTGTTCCAGGTTTTAGTCTCATTCTACTAATGACATGGTTATTGTTCCAGGTTTTAGTCTCATTCTACTAATGACATGGTTATTGTTCCAGGTTTTAGTCTCATTTTACTAATGACATGCTTATTGTTCCAGGTTTTAGTCTCATTCTACTAATGACATGGTTATTGTTCCAGGTTTTAGTCTCATTCTGCTAATGACATGGTTATTGTTCCAGGTTTTAGTCTCATTCTACTAATGACATGGTTATTGTTCCAGGTTTTAGTCTCATTCTGCTAATGACATGGTTATTGTTCCAGGTTTTAGTCTCATTCTACTAATGACATGGTTATTGTTCCAGGTTTTAGTCTCATTCTGCTAATGACATGGTTATTGTTCCAGGTTTTAGTCTCATTCTGCTAATGACATGGTTATTGTTCCAGGTTTTTGTCTCATTCTGCTAATGACATGGTTATTGTTCCAGGTTTTAGTCTCATTCTACTAATAACATGGTTATTGTTCCAGGTTTTAGTGTCATTCTACTAATGACATGGTTATTGTTCCAGGTTTTAGTCTCATTCTACTAATGACATGGTTATTGTTCCAGGTTTTAGTCTCATTCTGCTAATGACATGGTTATTGTTCCAGGTTTTAGTCTCATTCTACTAATGACATGGTTATTGTTCCAGGTTTTAGTCTCATTCTGCTAATGACATGGTTATTGTTCCAGGTTTTTGTCTCATTCTGCTAATGACATGGTTATTGTTCCAGGTTTTAGTCTCATTCTACTAATAACATGGTTATTGTTCCAGGTTTTAGTGTCATTCTACTAATGACATGGTTATTGTTCCAGGTTTTAGTCTCATTCTACTAATGACATGGTTATTGTTCCAGGTTTTAGTCTCATTCTGCTAATGACATGGTTATTGTTCCAGGTTTTAGTCTCATTCTACTAATGACATGGTTATTGATCCAGGTTTTAGTCTCATTCTACTAATAACATGGTTATTGTTGTTGTTCCAGGTTTTAGTCTCATTCTGCTAATGACATGGTTATTGTTCCGGGTTTTAGTCTCATTCTACTAATGACATGGTTATTGTTCCAGATTTTAGTCTCATTCTACTAATGACATGGTTATTGTTCCAGATTTTAGTCTCATTCTACTAATGACATGGTTATTGTTCCAGATTTTAGTCTCATTCTACTAATGACATGGTTATTGTTCCAGGTTTTAGTCTCATTCTACTAATGACATGGTTATTGTTCCGGGTTTTAGTCTCATTCTACTAATGACATGGTTATTGTTCCAGGTTTTAGTCTCATTCTGCTAATGACATGGTTATTGTTCCGGGTTTTAGTCTCATTCTACTAATGACATGGTTATTGTTCCAGGTTTTAGTCTCATTCTGCTAATGACATGGTTATTGTTCCAGGTTTTAGTCTCATTCTACTAATGACATGGTTATTGTTCCAGGTTTTAGTCTCATTCTACTAATGACATGGTTATTGTTCCAGGTTTTAGTCTCATTCTACTAATGACATGGTTATTGTTCCAGGTTTTAGTCTCATTCTACTAATGACATGGTTATTGTTCCAGGTTTTAGTCTCATTCTACTAATGACATGGTTATTGTTCCAGGTTTTAGTCTCATTCTACTAATGACATGGTTATTGTTCCAGGTTTTAGTCTCATTCTACTAATGACATGGTTATTGTTCCAGGTTTTAGTCTCATTCTGCTAATGACATGGTTATTGTTCCGGGTTTTAGTCTCATTCTACTAATGACATGGTTATTGTTCCAGGTTTTAGTCTCATTCTGCTAATGACATGGTTATTGTTCCAGGTTTTAGTCTCATTCTACTAATGACATGGTTATTGTTCCAGGTTTTAGTCTCATTCTACTAATGACATGGTTATTGTTCCAGGTTTTAGTCTCATTCTACTAATGACATGGTTATTGTTCCAGGTTTTAGTCTCATTCTACTAATGACATGGTTATTGTTCCAGGTTTTAGTCTCATTCTACTAATGACATGGTTATTGTTCCAGGTTTTAGTCTTATTCTACTAATAACATGGTTCATTAATATTTCCAGGTTTCAGGGCTAAATTGAAAACGTTGTGCGTCGAAAGAAATTTTAAGAAAATATGTTTTTGTCAAAATGATCATGCAGATTCTCTGTACAGAACATCTCTGCCAATATCAGTCTACCTTTAAACCTCTTGAATTGGGAATCATTGTGAGTTGGTGAATGCAATCACAGCAATTGGACAATGTTGCAAGACCCTAAGCCATTATTACAGAAAGTAATGGCCAGTGCTTTTACAGAGAGAGAGACAGAGAGAGAGAGAGTGAGAGAGAGGCAGAGAGAGAGAAAGGGGCAGAGAGAGAGAAAGGGGCAGAGAGAGAGAAATGGGCAGAGAGAGATAGAGGGGCAGAGAGGCAGAGAGAGAGAGAGGCAGAGAGAGAGAGAGAGGCAGAGAGGCAGAGAGAGAGAGGCAGCGAGTGAGAGAGGCAGCGAGAGAGAGAAAGAGACAGAGAGGGAGAAAGAGACAGAGAGGGAGAAAGAGACAGAGAGGGAGAAAGAGAGAGAGAGAGCGAGGCAGAGAGAGAGAGAGAAGCAGAGAGCGAGGCAGAGAGAGAGAGAGAAGCAGAGAGCGAGGGAGAGAGAGAGAGAGAGACAGAGAGAGAGAGAGAAGCAGAGAGCGAGGCAGAGAGCGAGGCAGAGAGAGAGAGAGACAGAGAGAGAGAGAGAAGCAGAGAGCGAGGCAGAGAGAGAGAGCTCTGAACTGATGAGATGGTGGGATCAATATCTTCTGATAACATTTGGTCTCCATCAGTCCTCTCTGTGTACTGTGGCTTTTGTGAGTTCAGTACAATAACTCCACAGCACCACAGATCGTTGGCCTCCCTCTAAACTTCCCCGTCTCCCAGGTTATTGACTGGACACATGACGGAGGAGGAGAGAGGAGAGGGTTAACTAAAGCTTGGTTTTGGTCCTGGGTGTTTAGTGAAATAATCATTGTGGAAAATCAGACCACTACATTCAAGGAGTACCGTGTAGGTGAGACTGTCACCCTTTAACCTGCAATAACACTGTATATCTGACTGTAGTACAACCTGGTCTTTGATTCATTTATAACAGAGAGAGAGAGAGAGAGAGCCGGCTGGTGAACAAGACTACAAGTAACAACATTATGTTTACATGCATAGAAATGAAGGCCTTCAGGGGCTGGAGGACATTACACTACTGACAAGACATTACATGACATTACTGACATTACTGACAAGACATTACATGACATTACTGACATGACATTACTGACATGACATTACTGACATGACAAGACATTACTGACAAGACATTACATGACATTACTGACATGACATTACTGACATGACAAGACATTACTGACATGACATTACTGACATTACTGACATGACAAGACATTACTGACATGACAAGACATTACTGACATGACATTACTGACATGACAAGACATTACTGACATGACATTACTGACATTACTGACATGACATTACTGACATGACAAGACATTACTGACAAGACATTACATGACATTACTAACATGATATTAGTGACAAGACATTACATGACATTACTGACATGACATTAGTGACAAGACATTACATGACATTACTGACATGACATTAGTGACAAGACATTACATGACATTACTGACATGACATTAGTGACAAGACATTACTGACAAGACATTACATGACATTACTGACAAGACATTACTGACATGACATTACTGACATGACATTACTGACAAGACATTACATGACATTACTGACAAGACATTACATGACATTATTGACAAGACATTACTGACATGACATTACTGACATTGCATTACTGACAAGACATTACATGACATTACTGACAAGACATTACATGACATTACTGACATGACAATACTGACATGACATTACTGACATGACATTACTGACATGACATTACTGACATTACTGACATGACATTACTGATATTACTGACAAGACATTACTGACATGACATTACTGAATTTACTGACATGACATTACTGACATGACATTACTGACATTACTGACATGACATTACTGCCATTACTGACATGACATTACTGACATGACATTACTGACATGACATTACTGACATGATGTTACTGACATGACATTACTGACATGACATTACTGACAAGACATTACTGACAAGACATTAGTGACAAGACATTAGTGACAAGACATTAGTGACAAGACATTAGTGACATGACATTACTGACATGACATTACTGACATGACATTACTGACATGACATTACTGCCATTACTGACATGACATTACTGACATTACTGACATGACATTACTGACATGACATTACTGACATTACTGACATGACATTACTGACATGACATTACTGACATGACATTACTGACAAGACATTACATGACATTACTGACATGACATTAGTGACAAGACATTACTGACATTACATTACTGACAAGACATTAGTGACAAGACATTAGTGACAAGACATTAGTGACAAGACATTAGTGACATGACATTACTGACTTGACATTAGTGACAAGACATTAGTGACAATACATTAGTGACATGACATTAGTGACATGACATTAGTGACAAGACATTAGTGACATGATATTAGTGACATGACATTAGTGATAAGACATTAGTGACAAGACATTACTGACAAGACATTAGTGACATGACATTAGTGACAACACATTAGTGACAAGACATTAGTGACATGACATTAGTGACAAGACATTACTGACAAGACATTAGTGACATGACATTAGTGACAAGACATTAGTGACAAGACATTAGTGACAAGACATTAGTGACATGACATTAGTGACAAGACATTACTGACAAGACATTAGTGACAAGACGTTACTGACAAGACATTAGTGACAAGACATTAGTGACAAGACATTAGTGACAAGACGTTAGTGACAAGACGTTAGCGACAAGACATTACTGACAAGACATTACATGACATTACTGATATGACATTACTGACATGACATTAGTGACAAGACATTAGTGACAACACATTAGTGACATGACATTACTGACATGACATTAGTGACAAGACATTAGTGACAAGACATTAGTGACATGACATTAGTGACAAGACATTTGTGACATGACATTAGTTACAAGACATTAGTGACATGACATTAGTGACAAGACATTAGTGACAAGACATTAGTGACATGACATTAGTGACAAGACATTAGTGACAAGACATTAGTGACAAGACATTAGTGACATGACATTAGTGACAAGACATTAGTGACAAGACATTAGTGACAAGACATTAGTGACAACACATTAGTGACAAGACGTTAGTGACATGACATTAGTGACATGACATTAGTGACAAGACATTAGTGACATGACATTAGTGACATGACATTAGTGACAAGACATTAGTGACATGACATTAGTGACATGACATTAGTGACATGACATTAGTGACAAGACATTAGTGACAAGACATTAGTGACAAGACATTAGTGACAAGACATTAGTGACAAGACATTAGTGACAAGACATTAGTGACAACACATTAGTGACAAGACATTAGTGACAAGACATTAGTGACAAGACATTAGTGACATGACATTAGTGACAAGACATTAGTGACAACACATTAGTGACATGACATTAGTGACAAGACATTAGTGACATGACATTAGTGACATGACATTAGTGACAAGACATTAGTGACAAGACATTAGTGACAAGACATTAGTGACATGACATTAGTGACAACACATTAGTGACAAGACATTAGTGACAAGACATTAGTGACAACACATTAGTGACAAGACATTACTGACAAGACATTCGTGACAAGACATTAGTGACTAGTGATGATATTAAGCAGAAGTGAGGAAGTGAGGAATTCCAGGTTAGATTAGGAGGGATTGGTCTAAAAGTGTAAAGATTTGTCAGAGGTTACGTCTCTCTTTCAGGCTCCCAAATGATTCATGAGTTCATTCCATTTCCATTCTGACATTCTTCCATTTCTCTCTCCCTAAAGACTCTAGAATGGGGAAGTAGGAGGTAGAGGAAGAGGGTGGGGGTTGGTTGTTGAAGAGAAGGGCCTGAGGGTAGGAGTGGTGGTGGGTTCACCTCCCGTTGATGTCAATCCCTGGGGGTCAATGCATTACCAAGAGTAGAAGGGGGGATGAGGGGAAGGGGGCTGAGATACTCAGTGTGCTCCTCTGCAGACAGTGCAGAAAGTAGCGGATGGGGTGATGAAGATGTGATCTGGCTGTCCCTCTCCATCCTCCATCCCTCTATCCTCCCAGCTCTTTACAGCATGGCCCTGTCTCCTCTTTACAGCATGGTCCTGTCTCCTCTTTACAGCATGGTCCTGTCTCCTCTTTACAGCGTGGTCCTGTCTCCTCTTTACAGCATGGTCCTGTCTCCTCTTTACAGCATGGTCCTGTCTCCTCTTTACAGCATGGTCCTGTCTCCTCTTTACAGCATGGCCCTGTCTCCTCTTTACAGCATGGTCCTGTCTCCTCTTTACAGCATGGTCCTGTCTCCTCTTTACAGCATGGTCCTGTCTCCTCTTTACAGCATGGCCCTGTCTCCTCTTTACAGCGTGGTCCTGTCTCCTCTTTACAGCATGGTCCTGTCTCCTCTTTACAGCATGGTCCTGTCTCCTCTTTACAGCGTGGTCCTGTCTCCTCTTTACAGCGTGGTCCTGTCTCCTCTTTACAGCATGGTCCTGTCTCCTCTTTACAGCGTGGTCCTGTCTCCTCTTTACAGCATGGTCCTGTCTCCTCTTTACAGCATGGTCCTGTCTCCTCTTTACAGCATGGTCCTGTCTCCTCTTTACAGCGTGGTCCTGTCTCCTCTTTACAGCGTGGTCCTGTCTCCTCTTTACAGCATGGTCCTGTCTCCTCTTTACAGCATGGTCCTGTCTCCTCTTTACAGCATGGTCCTGTCTCCTCTTTACAGCATGGCCCTGTCTCCTCTTTACAGCATGGTCCTGTCTCCTCTTTACAGCGTGGTCCTGTCTCCTCTTTACAGCGTGGTCCTGTCTCCTCTTTACAGCATGGTCCTGTCTCCTCTTTACAGCATGGTCCTGTCTCCTCTTTACAGCATGGTCCTGTCTCCTCTTTACAGCATGGTCCTGTCTCCTCTTTACAGCATGGTCCTGTCTCCTCTTTACAGCATGGTCCTGTCTCCTCTTTACAGCGTGGTCCTGTCTCCTCTTTACAGCATGGTCCTGTCTCCTCTTTACAGCATGGTCCTGTCTCCTCTTTACAGCATGGTCCTGTCTCCTCTTTACAGCGTGGTCCTGTCTCCTCTTTACAGCATGGTCCTGTCTCCTCTTTACAGCATGGTCCTGTCTCCTCTTTACAGCATGGTCCTGTCTCCTCTTTACAGCATGGTCCTGTCTCCTCTTTACAGCATGGTCCTGTCTCCTCTTTACAGCATGGTCCTGTGTCCTCTTTACAGCATGGTCCTGTCTCCTCTTTACAGCATGGTCCTGTCTCCTCTTTACAGCGTGGTCCCTGTCTCCTCTTTACAGCATGGTCCTGTCTCCTCTTTACAGCGTGGTCCTGTCTCCTCTTTACAGCATGGTCCTGTCTCCTCTTTACAGCATGGTCCTGTCTCCTCTTTACAGCATGGTCCTGTCTCCTCTTTACAGCATGGTCCTGTCTCCTCTTTACAGCATGGTCCTGTCTCCTCTTTACAGCATGGTCCTGTCTCCTCTTTACAGCATGGTCCTGTCTCCTCTTTACAGCATGGTCCTGTCTCCTCTTTACAGCATGGTCCTGTCTCCTCTTTACAGCATGGTCCTGTCTCCTCTTTACAGCGTGGTCCTGTCTCCTCTTTACAGCATGGTCCTGTCTCCTCTTTACAGCATGGTCCTGTCTCCTCTTTACAGCATGGTCCTGTCTCCTCTTTACAGCATGGTCCTGTCTCCTCTTTACAGCATGGTCCTGTCTCCTCTTTACAGCATGGTCCTGTCTCCTCTTTACAGCATGGTCCTGTCTCCTCTTTACAGCATGGTCCTGTCTCCTCTTTACAGCATGGTCCTGTCTCCTCTTTACAGCATGGCCCTGTTTCCTCTCCTCTCAGCATCCCTCTGTCCGTATGCTCACCGAAGCATGAAGTAAGCTGGTTAGTATGTGTGTGTGTGTGTGTGTGTGTGTGTGTGTGTGTGTGTGTGTGTGTGTGTGTGTGTGTGTGTGTGTGTGTGTGTGTGTGTGTGTGTGTGTGTGTGTGTGTGTGTGTGTGTGTGTGTGTGTGTGTGTGTGTTAGAGGGAGGGAGGGGGGGTGTTGATGTGCTATGTACTGAACTGTATTGCTGCTGACCAATGGCCAGGTTCTTCTTGCCCCACAGCGGTTTTATGCTTGTCTTGTCTATGAGAGAATCGAGACTTCAAGATGGAAGCCTCAGTGTTGTGTTGTGTCGCCCCCATTTTGACTTCAAGATGCAAGCCTCAGTGTTGTGTTGTGTCGCCCCCATTTTGACTTCAAGATGGAAGCCCCAGTGTTGTGTTGTCGCCCCCATTTTGACTTCAAGATGGAAGCCCCAGTGTTGTGTTGTCGGCCCCATTTTGACTTCAAGATGGAAGCCCCAGTGTTGTGTTGTCGGCCCCATTTTGACTTCAAGATGCAAGCCTCAGTGTTGTGTTGTGTCGCCCCCATTTTGACTTCAAGATGGAAGCCCCAGTGTTGTGTTGTCGGCCCCATTTTGACTTCAAGATGGAAGCCTCAGTGTTGTGTTGGCCCCATTTTGCTGCATCGTAATGGCAAGCTGAGGTCCACTCACATAGACTGGCAGAATTCTGCATTATCATGCACAGCTAACCACAAGATTCTTAATGTACAGTCGTGGCCAAAAGTTTTGAGAATGACACAAATATTAATTTCCACAAAGTTTGCTGCTTCATTGTCTTTAGATATTTTTGTCAGATGTTACTATGGAATACTGAAGTATAATTACAAGCATTTCATAAGTGTCAAAGGCTTTTATTGACAATTACATGAAGTTGATGCAAAGAGTCAATATTTGCAGTGTTGACCCTTCTTTTTCAAGACCTCTGCAATCCGCCCTGGCATGCTGTCAATTAACTTCTGGGCCACATCCTGACTGAGGGCAGCCCATTCTTGCATAATCAATGCTTGGAGTTTGTCAGAATTTGTGGGTTTTTGTTTTGTCCACCCGACTCTTGAGGATTGACCACAAGTTCTCAATGGGATTAAGGTCTGGGGAGTTTCCTGGCCATGGACCCAAAATATCGATGTTTTGTTCCCCGAGCCACTTAGATATCATTTTTGCCTTATGGCAAGGTGCTCCATCATGCTGGAAAAGGCATTGTTCGTCACCAAACTGTTCCTGGATGGTTGGGAGAAGTTGCTCTCTGAGGATGTGTTGGTACCATTCTTTATTCATGGCTGTGTTCTTAGGCAAGATTGTGAGTGAGCCCACTCCCTTGGCTGAGAAGCAACCCCACACATGAATGGTCTCAGGATGGTTTACTGTTGGCATGACACAGGACTGATGGTAGCGCTCACCTTGTCTTCTCCGGACAAGCTTTTTTCCGGATGCCCCAAACAATCGGAAAGGGGATTCATCAGAGAAAATGACTTTACCCCAGTCCTCAGCAGTCCAATCCCTGTACCTTTTGCAGAATATCAGTCTGTCCCTGATGTTTTTCCTGGAGAGAAGTGGCTTCTTTGCTGCCCTTCTTGGCATCAGGCCATCCTCCAAAAGCCTTCGCCTCACTGTGCGTGCAGATGCACTCACACCTGCCTGCTGCCATTCCTGAGCAAGCTCTGTACTGGTGGTGCCCCGATCCCGCAGCTGAATCAACTTTAGGAGACGGTCCTGGCACTTGCTGGACTTTCTTGGGCGCCCTGAAGCCTTCTTCACAACAATTGAACCGGTCTCCTTGAAGTTATTGATGATCCGATAAATGGTTGATTTAGGTGCAATCTTACTGGCAGCAATATCCTTGCCTGTGAAGCCCTTTTTGAGCAAAGCAATGATGACGGCATGTGCTTCCTTGCAGGTAACCATGTTTGACAGAGGAAGAACAATGATTCCAAGCACCACCCTCCTTTTGAAGCTTCCAGTCTGTTATTCAAACTCAATCAGCATGACAGAGTGATCTCCAGCCTTGTCCTCGTCAACACTCACACCTGTGTTAACGAGAGAATCACTGACATGATGTCGGCTGGTCCTTTTGTGGCAGGGCTGAAATGCAGTGGAAATGTTTTTGGGGGATTCAGTTCATTTGCATGGCAAAGAGGGACTTTGCAATGAATTGCAATTCATCTGATCACTCTTCATAACATTCTGGAGTATATGCAAATTGCCATCATACAAACTGAGGCAGCAGACTTTGTGAAAATAAATGTTTGTGTCATTCTCAAAACTTTTGGCCACAACTGTACAGCAGTAGTTATATAGGATGAGCTATGAGGAGAATACTGTATGTACAGCCGTAGTTATACAGGATGAGCTATGTGGAGAATACTGTATGTACAGCAGTAGTTATATAGGATGAGTTATGTGGAGAATACTGTATGTACAGCAGTAGTTATATAGGATGAGCTATGTGGAGAATACTGTATGTACAGCCGTAGTTATATAGGATGAGTTATGTGGAGAATACTGTATGTACAAGGGGTGATCGGTAGGTAGCCTGACACTGAGCCAGAGGGTGATAGGTAGCCTGACCCACTGAGCCAGAGGGTGGTAGGTAGCCTGACACACTGAGCCAGAGGGGTGATAGGTAGCCTGACACACTGAGCCAGAGGGGTGGTAGGTAGCCTGACCCACTGAGCCAGAGGGTGATAGGTAGCCTGACACACTGAGCCAGAAGGGTGGTAGGTAGCCTGACACTGAGCCAGAGGGGTGGTAGGTAGCCTGACCCACTGAGCCAGAGGATGATAGGTAGCCTGACACACTGAGCCAGAAGGGTGGTAGGTAGCCTGACACTGAGCCAGAGGGGTGGTAGGTAGTCTGACACTGAGCCAGAGGGCTGGTAGGTAGCCTGATACTGAGCCAGAGGGGTGGTAGGTAGCCTGATACTGAGCCAGAGGGGTGGTAGGTAGCCTGACACTGAGCCAGAGGGGTGGTAGGTAGTCTGACACTGAGCCAGAGGGCTGGTAGGTAGCCTGATACTGAGCCAGAGGGCTGGTAGGTAGCCTGATACTGAGCCAGAGGGGTGGTAGGTAGCCTGATACTGAGCCAGAGGGGTGGTAGGATAAAGAACACATGCTGTGACTTCAACCTCAGAGAAATGCCATTGGATTATCCACACAGAAAATCATTAATTTATAGCACCAGTATGACCAACTCTGTTACAGACACACCAGCATCACAGTCGACTAGGCCAGTGTTTCCCAAACCTCTCATGGACTACCCTCAGTCAGTTCCACTTCAGTTTTAAAATCTATCCCTGAACTACCAGCGAGACCAGCTAAAAGCCCTTGATTAGGTTGAATCAGGTGCACTACGAGCAATGGATCAAGTGGACCAGGCTGGGGGTAGTCTGCTGGAGGAGAGATCTGGGGAAACACTACCAGGCTGGGGGTAGTCTGCTGGAGGAGAGATCTGGGGAAACACTACCAGGCTGGGGGTAGTCTGCTGGAGAAGAGATCTGGGGAAACACTACCAGGCTGGGGGTAGTCTGCTGGAGGAGAGATCTGGGGAAACACTACCAGGCTGGGGGTAGTCTGCTGGAGGAGAGATCTGGGGAAACACTACCAGGCTGGGGGTAGTCTGCTGGAGGAGAGATCTGGGGAAACACTACCAGGCTGGGGGTAGTCTGCTGGAGGAGAGATCTGGGGAAACACTACCAGGCTGGGGGTAGTCTGCTGGAGGAGAGATCTGGGGAAACACTACCAGGCTGGGGGTAGTCTGCTGGAGGAGAGATCTGGGGAAACACTACCAGGCTGTAACTTATTAATAAAACATCTCAGCTAGAATGTGTTAGTAGTGTAATGGATGACGTCACACTATGTAGTCTGCGGGGAGAAGAGTCTTGCTGTGGAAGAAAAACCTCGAGGGCTCAGCCGGTACACGGACATCAACAACGGATCTAAAGATGACCGTCCACTATACTGCCAACCAAGCTATTATATACCGGCCGTTCTTCTGATAAATGTGTGTTACTACTCTGGGACTCTATAGACGCTCCTGTGCAGTTGAAAATGTCACCCACACCCCTTATTTGAAGTTAATCAATTAAACCGGGTAGGTCTCCTTTACCGCGTGGTCCAGACTAGACCATTTCTCCAAACCCCTATCCCTGCACCCTCCGATAAAATAATATCATAGACAAATCTGATGAATTACCAGTCATTCAGTTTGTGGTTGCCTTTCTGGCCACCTCACTGTATATCTAGATTGATTCCCATATCTCGAGGTTGAATAGGGCACCTTTGCTTTACGTTTTTTGGACGTTAGGCCATTATATATAGGTGACTCTCTCTCTCGCATAGCCCTAGCGCTCACCACAACGAGGCTGAGCCGTGGTGGGGAGACACGGCGTTGAATTACACCGGCCACGGAAAAAAAAACAAGAAGACTCGGAGACAGTGTGTGGGGGTATATGTTCGCAAAGGAAACCTGTAGGCTACTCCTGAGATTGAAATGCGCCTGAGATTTAT